>NW_004949130.1:3038309-3062867 GCF_000317375.1 Microtus ochrogaster
AAGTAGCTGCTTTTTTAAAGGGAGAGAGACCACGCCCCAATGGGCTGGTATCTCAGCGGCTATAGGCTGGAGGAGCGGAAGGACCTCCCGCAACAAATATCCATATTTTTTTTTTTTTTTTTTTTTTTGCTAAGACTTTAAATGAAATCTTTTCATTTATTTGACCTTGTTCTTGGAGCATAGTTATAACAACTACTTAAAGAAATATGAAGCCAGGTGTGGTTTCGCACACCTTTAATCCCAGCACTCAGTAGGCAGAGGCAAGCAGATCTTCGTAAGTTTGAGGCCAGTCTGATCTACACAGAGAGTTCCAGGTCATCCAGGGACACATAGAAAGACCCTGTCTCAAAAAAAGAAAAGCTAAAGTCCGGTAAAGACAGCACGTTTGTCTTTTCAGTATCTGTTTCTCACGCTGCAGTTTCCTCGGTTGTCCACAGCCCTGTCAGGTCTCCTCTGTCGTCCATAGTTCACTCTGGTCCTGCTCAGGTCTCCTCAGTTGGCCATTTCTGTTGCTGTGACAAATCCCTGACAGAAGGCAGCAGAGAGGAGGAAAGGGTTTATTTGGTGTCACTTCCAGGTCACAGAACATTGTTGAGGGTAGGGACTCAAGCTGTGAGTCACATGCGTCATCCTGCCGTCAGGAGCAGAGAGAATAAGCATCCTGCTCCATGCTTTGCGCCCTCTGCTCTTACACAGTCCAGGCCCTAACCTAGGGACTGGCAAAACCCACGCAGTTAGGGAAAAGGCAGACTTGTGTTATCCTCATGACAAGCTAGCTATGTGAGAGCCTACTGTCTCCTTCACTCCTCTGCTCCTTGCTTACGGAATCAGGCTCATACAAAGTCACCGCCTCTTCCTTCTGTCGGCCTCAGTGCTCATCTCTCAGCCTTATTTAGGAAGGGCCCTCAGCAATTGCCAAGGAGGTGTGTGGCCATTTTAACCCATGTCCTGGCTTCCTTCTTGCTGTGTGGAGAGAGAGGAGTCTCCAGATTTCTCTTAAACATTTTCCACATGGCTTTTATTTGCTTTTCTGAGACAGAATTGCACTCTGTAGCTCAGGCTGGCTTCAAAGTGCAATCCCCCTGCCTCTGTGTCCCCGGTACTGGGGACTGCAGGACGTACCACTTCAGCTGGCTTTTTGATTAATTTAATATTGGACATCAAAGGCCTGGATGGAGTCTTAAGACCACGCAGAGGCATTATCTCAGCTTCATCTGTCTGGGTCCTCCATAGGTCTGCTAATGGCCAGTCTGCAGAAAGGGCCTCAGTCGCTTATGCTTCCTGAGCATATTCTAGATGAGCCCCACAGAGAGAGAAGGAAATGCAACATGCTCGGTTAGGCGGTGGTAGTGGATACCCTAAACCATTTTTAAAAATGTGTATGAGTGTTTTGCCTGCATGCACACCTGCGCATCATGTGCGTGCAGGACCTGCTGAGGCCAGAAGAGGACATCTGATCCCTGGATGGAGTGACAGGCAGATGTGAGCTGTCATGTGGGTGCTGGAAATTGAATCAGGTTCTCTAGAAGAGCGAGTGCTCTTAACTGCTGAGCCATCTGTCCATCCCCCTAAGGCAGATCTTAACTGTGTGTTCGTATGTGCATGTGTATTTCAAGGCATTGAGTTCCTTTATTCCTGACTCTTATTTCTCTGTTAACCCAGACTGTAGACAAAGGTGTGGATACGCAGATGGAAGGGGAACATAGCCGCCCTTCCATGGATATATTCAAGGCCATCTTTGCCAGTTCTTCAGATGAACAGTCTTCATCCTCAGAGGAGGAGCCAGACGACAGTGAAGACAATCAAGAGCACACCGAGGTGGCCAGCTTTAAAAGTTCCCAGGAGGCTGCTGCTGGGGAGACCCCTGTGACGCATGGTACGGTCACCTCCCTGACTGGGGCACTGAGAGATTGAGGTGCAGTCTTGTTTGTGTGTGGTGAGACAGGCTGGTAGGAAGCCCCGTCTGGCCTTAAACCTTCTGAGTCCAGGCTGGGACCTCTGATCTCCTTTCTCCGCCTCCAGGTCCTAGGACTACAGGTTTGTACCACATTTGGCTTTGCAGCCTGAAACCAGGACAATTGACAGTTAGTAATCATTGATACCTCATAATACACATGTGTGTGCACACACAGATACTGTGTGCATTTGCATCTGTGTGCATATGTGTGCGTGTGTTAATGTATACAGGTGTGCCTGTGTGCGTGCATGCACACTGGGGCCAGAGATCAGCCATAAGTGTGCTTCCTGAGCCTTGCTTTTTGGGTGTCATGCTTCCATAAACAACTACTTTGCTTTTTGAGATTAGGTCTCATGGGTACCTGGGGCTCACCGGTTATCAAGCCCCAAGATCCTAGCTCTGAAATTACAAATGTATGCCATCGCACTGGACTTTTTATGTGGGTTCTGGGCTCATGCTTGGGTGGCAATCATTTTGGGGACTGAGCCTTCTCTCCAGCATCCCTCCATCTCCATCCCTCTCATCATTATATTTTAATTTGCATGAGCAGAGTCTTGGGCACTGGCTCTTTTTAAAATCAGTTCACATTGCTGATGTATGCTTTCAAGATAGTTGTGTTTGACATTGTTGTTTTCCCAACTTAGCCTAGGGCTACGTAAGATTGCCTCAAGAAAAAAAAAGATCTGGAGTTCATGTCCCTAGCTACAGTGGCTTCCTGTGGACAACCTGCCACACTCTTGGTTCTGTGTGGCCTAGTATGCTGACCTCCCAGCTCCAGTGTCCACAGGCAGAGGTGGCCTCCACTGTCCATCACTGTGTGCTCCACACTGGCTGCTTCAGCAGAGCAAACAAAGTGCAGTGTCCAGTAGCAAAGGCGCCAAGACTCAAATGCATTAGTGCTGGCAGGGATGAAACTAATACACTGCTCTTCCTCAGCTGCTGAGCCAGAGCCCTGTGCACCCACAGTGCCCTTCCCCATCCAGAAGGTACAGATGGATGAGCGTGAAGAGTTCGGACCGCGGCTGCCTCCCGTCTTCTGCCCCAGTGAGTCCAGGCCCCATGTGACACCCCTCCAGCGCCAATAATGTCCCCCCACCCGTCCCTCTGACTCCACACCAAGTGTTCACATGTGTTTCCGATTACAGTCACCATGGACACTCAGTGCCCCCATCAAGTGTCCGAGCCATGGTTGTTTATGTGCCCAGAACCAACATAAAAAGTCCAAAGTATCAAAGCTCAACATGCCTTTTCTTCTCAGCCTTGAGATGTTGGAAGCATCTTAAGTGTTGTCATTTTACAGGGCTGATATGATGCTATAACCCAAGCACTTGGGACACTGAGGAAGGAGGATCACAAGTTGGAAGCTAGTTAGCCCCTGCCTTAAAAATAAAAAAAATCACTTTTGGAAAGGAAGAGTCAGTTGTGGTGATGTACACACCTTTACTTCCAGCACTCAGGAGGCAGAGGCAGGTGGATCTCTGTGAGTTCAAGGCCAGCCTGGTCTACAGAGCAAGTACCAAGACAGCCAGGGCTACAAGTGAGACCTTGTCTCAAAAACAAACAAACAAACAAATCCAGAAAGGATGATGGATGGGGCACTGTGGACAGAAGAGTATTTCTGGTTCTGTTGGACTTTGGCTAACAGAGCAAATAAAATCAACCTGTTTATTCGGCTGTAGGCAAGGCCAGCCCTCCTCCCCAGCGTCTTCAGCAGCTTCTGTGCAGGGGCCACATGCTAACATCCATGTGAAAATGTTCAGACGGGTTTCTGCCGTGGCTCTGAAGGCCAGGCTAGCAAGTAGGATAGCGTGGCCCACTTAGATAAGTGGCCCATGATTCCACTGCCCACCATGAAGCTTCCTGTGGTATTCCCACCTAGATACTGGCGCGACTGTCGACCCCAACTTTCAAAGAATGCCAGCAGGCATGTTTCTCTTGGCTTTGGTCCACGGATCTTTGGTCCAGGTTGATGTTAGTACTTGCTGACTGGAGTGCTCTGTGGCTTGTTGAGGCACATTTCCCAGAATGCCCTCGCCATCCATTATACAGTGAATAATAACTTGGTCCATGGGTAACTTTGGGGATAGGATTTTCAAAAGGTAGGATTAAAAAAAAAAACCCTGGGGAGGTAAAATTTTGAAATATCTGACTGACAGTGTGGATGGAAAACTGCAGAGCCTTTTAATGGTAATCTTCACGTTTTCCCTGCTGCTCACGTGTTCGTTACACCCCCAGATACTCGTCAGAAACTTGAGACACCTCAGAAAGAGAAACCTAAGAAGAGCAAAGAAAAACACAAGACCAAGAAAGAGCACAGACGAAAGAAAGAGAAGGTGAGTGCCTCCCTCCCGAGAGCGCAGAGACGTGTGGGAGTGTCCTGAGCTGCCCAGAGCAGCTCCTGGCCCAGGAGGGACATGGCTCCCTGGTGCCTTGACAGACTTGTTCACATCCAGGGCTAACTCTTTATTTTTTTCCGAAACCTTATTTTTTTGTTTTAGAGCAGAAAATGATAAATACTAAACACTAAAAAGTGGATGGATGGATATAGAGAGATAGATATGTAGGTAGGTAGAGATGCCCAGTGGTAAGCATACCAGCTGCCTGTGCAGAGGACCAAAGTTTGTGTTCTGGCACCCTCAGGATGGCTCACAACTATAGCTCCAGTTCCAGGGGATCTGATGCCCTCCTCTGGCCTCTGCTGGTACGACATGCATGTGGTGTACCAACATATATACAGGCAGAAGATCCATATACGTAAAAATAAAGAAAGTTAAGAAAGGATTTGAGGTACTTTTATATATAATAACACTGCTCCCAGCCACCTCATTGTTACTAAGGACTGAGCTCTTGGTCCTTAGTGGTCATTTGAAGGGAAGGAAACTTGAGAAGAAGGAAGGGCAATGGAGTCCACTGTCACATCCCCTCTCTTGTCATCCATGTGCTCTTTATGGCTCATAACCTACAGTCTGGTTGGTGCATGGCGGGTACCTGTGCGGCCCAGTCCAGAGTACAGTCAGTGAGAAGCCGCACCACACGGAGTGAAAATTCACACAGTGTTGGAAACCAAACCCATGTGTTCTTACCCCTGCTCTTCAGTGACCACCTCCTTCTCTCTCTGCCTTGCCCAGTGCTCGTCCAATCACCGAGTCAGGTGATAGGAGGATGGAGGTGGAGTCACAAGGATCCCGCCTGCATCTGTGTGATTCTGCTGTGTCCTTTGTGGACGTGTTGGGGAGACCAGCAAGTGCACAGTTTAATGTGTCACAGCTGTTAGTGTCTGACTGTCACCATTAGGACAAAGTGCACTCCAAAGGAGAAGTTTAATTTTTTTTAAAGTTTTAAATAAAAAAAAGTTTTGTTTTCCAGCAACCAAACACATGCCTGGTATGGTTGTTGTTTTTCTCTTTCTTTTCAGCCCAGACCATTTTATATGACAGAGTTCTACCTTTGAGCCCAGTTCCCAGCCCCTCTCAGGGGAATTCTAAGCCTTTAACTGCTGAGCTATGCTGCCAGCCCCTTACTGGTGGGTTCTAGGCAAATATTCTACACTAAACAATAACCCCAACCCCACTGGCAGCTCACCCCATGCTCCTAGGTTAGCGTGTGTCAAATGTGCATTGGAGGCCGGAGGTCAGCAAGCATCACGGCCATTCTACACCTTTTGTGTGTGTGCTGGAAGTGGATTTTTGGTTTTTTGTTTTTTAGACTGGGTTTTTTAATGTAGCCCTGGCTATTCTAGAATTCACTGTGTAGACCAGGCTGGCCTTGAACTCACAGAGCTCTACCTGCCTTTGTCTCCCAAGTGCTGGGATTAAAGGTACATGCCGGGATTAAAGGTACACTTCATCTTGCCCAGCCCCCTCCACCTATTTGAGATAGGGTCTCTCACTGAACCTGGAACCAGCCTCTGCTGGGGCAGTACGTGCCCGAGCTTGGTCAACAAGAACTTTGCCGTCTGAGCCACTCCCCGGCCCCTGCTCGCTCAGCTTCTTTATTTCCCTGCGTCATCCAGGGAAGCCCCTGTTTGTTTCTCTCACGTCTTAATCCGCGTTTGTATTTTCTTTTTTCCTAGAAAAAGAAACACAAGAAGCACAAGCACAAAAGTAAGCAAAGGAATAAGAAGTCGGAGAAAAGCAGCAGCAGCAGCTCCGAGGGCGGCAGCAGTGACAGCGGGAGTGATGAGGGGGCGGTGGCGGACCTGTGCCCCCAGGAGCTGCTGAGACGGTAGCCAGGGGAGGGCGGGGTGGTCGGAAAGCTCTCAGAGGCTTTGGCTTAGGGGTGGTGGCCCTCACCTGTCACCCCATCTTTTGGGAAGCTGAGTCAGGAGGATCTCAAGTTTGAGGACAATATGGGCCACATGGTGTGATATTGTGTCTCAAAACCTCAACGTGGGAGTGAAGTAGAAACAGAGAGAGAAGAAAATTCAGGCCAACAGAAAAAACTCCTGCCTCACATTACCCTCCTCTGTTGGTCTCCTGGTACCTCTTAAGACTTCTGTATGAACACACATGCACACACACAATCATACACACATACATGCAATCATGTACACACAATCACAAATAACTATGTACATATGATCAATCATACACACACAATCATATACATGCATTCAGATGCACACACATAATCATATAAACACACTCATATACTCACATGGGCACAGTCATATACACAGTCATACATGCAGTTATAAACACACATCATATACACATTGCTGTGCATGTTTAATATATGTATTTCAAGATTGATTTATTTTATGTATATAAACGTTTCCCTGCATGCAGTGCACCCAGGGGCCAGGAGCGGGTGTTGGATCCCTTGGAGCTAGACTTACAGTGGTTAGCTGCTATGCTGGCACCTCGACCTGGACCCAGGTCTTCTGCAAGAGAAGCCAGTGTTCCTAACCTCAGAGCCATCTCTCCAGCCCACCCCAGCCTCCTTTTCCAGACTATAGCTCTAATGACCTCCAGCCCAGTTCCCAAGAGAGGCCTATTCCCCTCTGAAAGCTCATGCATAGTCTCTTCAGTCCTGCCTTCCTGTCTGCATTCTGGTCTTCCACACTCCCACCAGACGGTCTATGAAGGTCTACTACAGCCTTCTAGGGTTTCCCCATCTTCCAGCTCCTAACACATTCCTCCCACAAACCAGTTCTAAAGACCTGTGAACCCCATGGTCAGGAGCCCCCTTGGCAGCTATTCTCTGTCTCTTTTCTATGCTGTGATAAAATAAGGGACAGAGAGCAAATTGAGGGGGCTTTTTGACCCACAGTCTGATGGTGTGGTCCATCGTGTGGGATGACCAGCTGATCACACTTGCCTGGATCTGGTAGCAGAGAGACGAAGGCTGGCACTCAGCCAGCTTCCTCCTCTATCCCTTTTTCTTCAATCTGGGACCCCAGCCCTTGGGATGTTGCCACCTACATCCAGGGTGAATCTTCCCAGCTAAATAACTCTGGGATTACCCTCACAGAAGGCTGAGGATGTGTCTCCTAGGTAATGCCAAATCCAGTCACGTTAACAATGCAAATTAACTACACACCCATTAGTTAGCTCCACTCACACCACGTCCTGCCCTCCTTGTTTGAGACAGATCTCACTCTCTAAGCTCAGCCAGCCTAGAATTCACTATGTCGCCCAGGTTGGCCTGAAAGCCATGGTGACTCTGCTTTTCCTTGTAGAATGCTGGGTTTGCAGATGTGAGCTCTGACATCTTCAGATGAGCAGGGCTGCCACGGACAGGACACTGCTGCGGGAGACTCACCCCTGCACAAGGGGTCACACAGGCAGAACACCCAAACACCCAGGCAGGTGGCTATGTGCTGCTTGACATGTAAAACTTCTGTAAAACCTAAGGGTGTGGTGGTGCCTGTATTCCCAGCACCTGAGAGGGGGAGGCAAGAGGATCAGGAGTTCAAAGTCATCCTGACCTGCATAGCAAGTTTGGGGTCAACCTGGGCTACAGGAGATCTTTTCTCAAAAAAAAAAAAAACCACAGAAAAACAAAACCAAGGAGACAAATACAAGGGACAGAGCCTGAGGGGCAGGGATGTGGTATGTGCTGTTGGTCTTCGGCCTTCCGATTGCTCTAGACACCCCTGTGCTTTCTTTTCAATCACTGTAACAAATACCCAAGGCAACAACTTGTAGTGAGAAAAGAAGCCTGGGCTCTCAGTTTTGGAGGGTCCAGCTGTTACTCAGATGTCCCTGTTGATTTGGACCTGAGATGAGACAGCAAACTGGAGCGGGAATGGGGAGCAGAGTGAAAAGGAAGAGGCTAGAGTCCCACTGCCTGCTTTAAGGGCAAAAGAGAGTCCTCCAATGACCCAGTGTTCCACCAGCCAACAGTGGGACTTACTTGTGGGTTCCAAAGATCAAGCTCAGGTCATGAGGCTTGGGGCAGGCGCCCTCACCTTTGGAACCATCTTGCCCGCCTTTTCCAAAATAGTATCTCAGCCAGGCCGTGGTGGAGCACACCATTAATCCCAGCATTCAGAAAGCAGAGGAAGGCAGATCTCTGAGTTTAGGCCAGCCTGGTCGTCTACAGAGTGAGTTCCAGGACAGCCAAGGCTACACAGAGAAACCCTGTCTCAAAAAACAATCAAACAAAAGAGATAGTATCTTATTATTTAGCCCAGGCTGGCCTGGATCAGCCTCCTCCATCAGTCCTCTGAGTGCTAGGATTATCAGTGGGCACAGCATGCCCAGCTCCTACTAAAGTTTAGTTTTATTTAAAGGAACCACATGCAATTTAGCTGTATGAGCTTTTCCCCTTGTGGTATTTACAGTGCTGAGGACTAGACCCAGGATCTTATGTACCTTAGTGCTGTACACTGCTCTAGCTCCTCAAGTCCTAATGGGATTATGTTATATAAGCTCTCAGTGGCTAGTTTAGGAGATGCTTCTGTGTTATCTAGGCAATGGTGGCTGGTTGGTCCTTGACTCTGTAGTGTTCCTTTATGTAAATGAAAAATAGAGTGTTGCCTGTTCTGTCCTTGGTTTTCTCTCTAGAGTGAAGCCCTGCTCTGTGTTGAGTCAAGGGGCCATGGACTTCCTTTGCTATCATCTCTTCCTTTTGTTCTTTCTTTTTGGGAGAAGGTCTTGCTATGTAGCCCATTTTGACCTCTAACTTTCGATCTTCTTGGCCCCTGAGTGCTGGGACTATAGGTGTGCACCACCATGCCCACCACCTACTTTCTTGTATTTTGAAGTTGAGGACTAAAGAGCTAGAGAGGCAGCTCACGGCTCTGCTCTTACAGAGGATCCTAGTCTTGTTCCCAGAACCCAGAGCAAGCAGCTCATTGCTGCCTGTAACTCCAGTTCTAGGGGAGCTGATGCCCTCCTCCGGACTCTGAGTACCTGCACTCACGTGCACGCACACACACACACACACACAAAACACGCACACACGCATGCATACACACACACACATAGACATATAATGTAAAAATGATAATAAATCTGAACAAGTAAACTAGGATTAAAGCCAGCCGTGGTGATTCATACTTGCAATCTCAGCACTTGGGAGCTGAGACAGGAGGATTTCTGTGCATGTGGGGCTAGCCTGGGCTCTAGTCTAAGCCTGTATTAAGGGTTGGGGTGTGGCACAGTAGTGTTTCATCCCCTCTGTCTCTCCTGTTTTCTTCTGCAGACTGAAGAATCTCCCGCTAAGGAGGCAGTAATGGAGTCCTGCCCTGGCCCGCCTCAGCCTGGAATCGCCTCCATGCTGAAGTCCCTTGATTTCCCAGCTCACACATTGTACAGAATGTATTTATATGTAAATCTTGCTGTAAAATAAGTTTTTAAACTTTGACATTTCACAGGCTGCCCTGAAAGGTTGCAGAAATTGATTCCTATTTTTAACTTCAGTCCCTGTTGTGGGGCGAGAAGACTGAACAGTTTAATTAAAGTGGCTTTTTTTCTATGTGCTTCTTGATTTCTCTTGGGATTTCCTGGAGGTCCTAAAAAGGAGAGGAGTGTGAAGGCTTTTCCTCTGGTTTCAGTGTGAAAATGACTGAGTCCACTGAGGGCAGCTGGGTCTCGGAAGAGGAGGGGTGGAGGAGGAGCTCACCATCCTTGGCGTGGGCCCCTCCGGTGGGCAGTGCCTGGAGCCCAGTGGGCAGATGGAGCAGGCCAGTATGCCTGGTCCTGCTGGGGAGGCGTGGGTGGTAGAACTTCCCTGAACCAGGCTCCGATTTTATCCCAGCACCTTGGGTGTGTGTGTGTGTGTGGGGGAAACCAACATTCAGAGGACTTTACACAATCAAACAGAACAACTTCAAAAGAAGCGAGAAAAATCCATGCTTTGTTTAACCACGTGAGAATTCTCTCTCTCTCTCTCTCTCTCTCTCTCTCTCTCTCTCTCTCTCTCTCTCTCTCATTCTGCCTGTAGTTGTCATTGGAATTGTAATGAATCTTTCCCTTGTAAACACCCCAATGGTGTAACCCTGTCCCCAGAAGCTGTGTCCTGTTCCATGCAGGTCATTCTATCATAGCTTATGGACCATTTGCTAGTCACTACCAGACACAAAGTGGGTGTGTTGTGGGTTCCTACACAGGCGAAGGACAGAGATTGACCTGCGACTGGAAGCCAGGCTCCAGGAGGGCTCAAGGGTAAGGTCCCTGGTTTTGACCTTCAGTCTCCTTCCTCATGTGACCAGAGATCATTTTTAGGGGTACTCTGCATTGGGAGGCATCTTCTATTCCTGCCCCTCGTCCCCACTTACCTCCTGGCTTTCCCTCCTTTCTCTCTATCGAGATTGGGTCTTGCTATGTAGCCCAGGCTAGCCTGGAAAGGAGCAGTCCTGCCTGAGTCAGGAACGGGGCAGGTAAATGGCAGAACCCGATACAGCACGTGAATCCGAAGGGCTCACTCAGTGCGAGTGTGAGCACGCGGTGCCACCGTTCCTCGCTGTGCCTGTGACCGGCTCCAAGATGGCCTCACCACCAGCCCCCCGGAAAACCTCGGGGGACGCCAGGAAAGGTTCTGCAGATAACTGGAAGGGTTCAGCAGAAACTAGAAAGGGTTCTAGAGACAGGAAGAAATCTATTGAGTTGAAAAAAGACCCTGAAGAGGCCCAGAAGGGTCCTGGAGAGGCCCAGAAGGATTCTGGCGAGGCCAGGAGTTCTCCACGGGGGGGATACACGGGGTCCAAGAAGTGGAGTTTTGGCGAGGACAGGAGGGGTTCAGTGGATAGCAGGAGGGTTTCGGTCGATAGCAGGAAGGGCTCTAACGAGAACAGGCGGGGTTCCAGTGAGGACAGGAGGGGTTCAGTGGATAGCAGGAGGGTTTCGGTCGATAGCAGGAGGGGCTCTAACGAGAACAGGCGGGGTTCCGGTGAGGACAGGAGGGGTTCAAGCGAGGACAGGGACAGCTTGTCTATCCCTGCCAGTGTGCGACCCAGCAGGTTGCCATGGGCCACTCTGATGAGAGCCTTGGGTCGCTTCAAGCTGTCACTCCCGGATATCCGTCGGGACTATATGCTGGCCTCTCGCGACCCCCTGGCTGTGGACAAGGAACTTGGGCCACGTGTGAAGTACCACAAGGTGGTGAGGAGGTTCTGGGGCAACCACCAGCCTCTCGCCAAGGTCAGAACCACCCGCCAAGGTCAGAGGACCCAGATGACCTTCCCACCACCTGAGTGCCCCTGGGTCCACTCTGCACCCTCCCACTGCCAGCCTCTGTGGAGGGCAGAGGTGCAGCACCCCTGAGGGTGTACGTGCCACATGCCACTTGCTCCCTCTGGTAGTGAAACCTGGGGACTCCTGGAGGCTTCTGGTAGCCAGTGTCTCACCCTACATTCCCAGCCCTATGTACCGCTTCACGTCCCAGAGGCCCCTTCAACTCTGGTGACTTCATCCATCCCCACCTTCCTAGAAGCAGAGAACAAAGCCTTTTGTCTCCTTCCCTCCATTTGTTTGTGCTCTGTCAACTCAGCACTCCGAATCCCAGCACATGGGTACCCCACGATTCTTAGCTATGAGAGGAACAGGGTAAGGGGTGGGCTGTTTTCATCTTACTCCCCCTATCTTTGCTTTTCATCTTTATTGTTATAATTTTTAAATCATACAGTCCCACTGAGCAAGGCATACATTGAAAAAAATGTCTTTTTTTAAAAAAAACATTTTCACATTGTATGTATAACAGTCACAGCTTTGGAACATTGTTATAAAAATTTATGTTATGTGTATGAGTGTTTACCTGCAGATATGTGTGTGCTCCATGTGTGTCAGTGCCTGCAGACGCCAGAAAAGGGTGTTATAGACAATTATAGACTCTAGAATGGGAGTTATAGATAGTTGTGAGTTTTCATGTGGGTGCTGGGAATTGAACCTGGGTCCTCTGCAAGAGCAGCCAGTGCTGTTAACAATGAGCCATTTTTCCAGCCCCCACATGTTTAACTTAAAAAAAAAGATTTGTCTCTATGTCTACATGTGTGTCTGTATGAATGCATGCCATGTGACTACATACCTGACAAAACCTGAAATTCTAGTTGTGAACCACTTGATGCAGGTGCTGGGAACTGAATTTGGGTCCTCTGCAAGAGCAAGAAGCACTCTTTGTTTTGGTTTTCTCAAGACGGTTTCTGTAGGTGGAGTTTTCCTGTCCCAGGAATGGCTTCCAAATTAACACACAGAGGCTTAATATTATGTTTAAATGCTTGGCCAATAGCTCAGGCTTAATACTAGCTAACTCTTACTCTTAAATTAACTCATGTTTCTTATCTATGCTTTACCATGTGGCTCATGGCTTGTTACCTCATTTTCTATATGTCCTGCTCCCTCAGGCCCGCTGGCATCTCTTGATTCTGTCCTTCCTTCTCCCAGAGTCCTCTGTGTCTGACTGTCCCACCTATACTTTCTGTCTGACTACTAGCCTGTCAGCTTTTTATTAACCAATGAGAGTAATACATATTCACAGTGTACAGAAGGATTATTCCACAGCATTTCCTCCTTTTTGTCTAATTAAAAAAGTTTTTTTTAACATAGTAAAGCTATGTATATAACAGAACAGTTATTAAGTAAGAATTACAGTTACAAGTTATCTCAGTCGATAGAGCATGAGACTCTTAATCTCACGGTCATGGGTTCAAGCCCCACATTGGGCACCAGTGAAGTGATATTCTAATTATTCTAACTATTTTTTTATCAATAAAAATTTGGAAGTCAGATATTGGGGTAGGAGCCTGAAAGATCAGAGAGCAGAGAAGCCACCAGCCTTCCCTACCTACTCCGTTCCTTCCTCCAAACAGAGAGCCTTATCCCCTTTCAGCCTGCCTTACTACTTCTAACCTCAGTTTTTCAAAACTTCTATGGTTAATTTTGGTCAGCTAGTGGCTAGCTCCACCCTCTGACTCCAAGGAACCTTTATTGTCAGAACACAATCAAAATACCACACAACAGGTATCACTGTGCATCCCTGGCTGTCCTGGAACTCACTGTGTGGAGCAGGTTAGCCTCCAAATCGCAGAGATCTGCCTGCCGCTGCCTCTCTAGTGCTGAGTTTAAAGACCTATGCCACCGTGCCTGGCACAAGAAGCCCTCTTAACTGTTGAGATGTCTCTCTGGTCCCCATGTGTAACTTTCTAAAGAACTGTTCAACTGTTTTCTGAAGCGGCTACCCATTTTCACATCCCTACCACAGCAATGTGTGTGGCTCTAATTTGTCCACAAACTTGCCGACATTTATTAAGCAATCATAATGCACATGACATGCCATCACTCTAGGGCTCGTGTTTGCATTTCCTGGTTGACTACTGATGCTGACAGTCTCGCCAATCCCTGGGATGTCTTTGGAGAAACATCTGTTCAGGTCCTCAGCTCACTTGGTCTATCTGCCTGCCATGCTCAAGACGCCGTGTTCAAGCCTCAGCGTGTCATATGACAGGCACGTGGTACATGGCAGTAATCTCTGCACTCAGGAGGTCGAGGCAGGAAGGTCCAAAGTTGAAGGTTGCGTGTGCAAGACGGTGCAGCAGGTAAAGGCTACCGAGCCTGTTGGCCTGAGTTCAATCCCCAGCCCCACATGATGGGAGGAGAGAATCAGGCCGGTCACTTGTGCTCTGATGACTGCATGTGTACCCTTGCACGGTGCTCCCTCACGCATACTAAATAAATGTAATAAATAGAAGAAGGGAATTCAAGGTTACCATTGACTGGGTAGCGAGTCCAGGGCTAGCTTGGGCTACATGAGACATCTCAATTCAAAAAGAAAGAAAGGAAGGAAGGAAACTGGGGCTGTGGGGATGACTCAGTAGTTCAAGTGCTTGGAGTGCAAACAAGAGGGCTGGAGTTCCAGACCTCTCGTGAACCCTGAGAGCGTGTGGTAGCCCAACTGCAATCTCAGTCTCAGCACACCTAGATCAAGCTGGCTAGCCACACTAACCCTTCCTGGAAGCTTTGTGTTTGGTGGAAGATCTTTGACTGAGAGACCTCACCTCAAAAAATAGGGTAGAAGGGGCTGGAGTGATGGCTCAGAGGTTAAGAGCACTGACTGCTCTCCCAGAGGTCCTGAGTTCAATTCCCAGCAATCACATGGTGGCTCACAGCCATCTGTAATGAGATCTGGTACTGTCTCCTGGCCTGCAAGCATACATACAGACAGAACACTATATAGATAATAAATAAATAAATAAATCTTTTAAAAAAAATAGGGTAGAAGATTTCCTGATTATCAGCGGGAGTCTCCACACGTACACACACACAGTGTACCTCCACATGGGTGAATTTGTATATACGCTAGTGCACCACACACACACACACACACACACACACACACACACACACACACACAAAGAAGAAAATAATACAATTAGAATTTGTTTGTTCTTAATCATCGAGTTCTGAGTCCTTTAGCATTTTAAACTCAGGCTCCATAGCAAATATTTAACTTCTTGATGGGATCCTTTGTAGCACATGTGTTCTTAATTGAATTGAATTGAATTGAATTCATCTATCTTTTTGAGATAGGGTCTCAGGTACTTTCGTTTCTGATGTAGAGTTTTAAGACTTGCCACCTCCCTGTTGTTGCTCCCTGTGCCGAGAACACAGGCACAAATGTTTTCCGTTGTGGTGATGTCAGCTCATCTATTTTTGTTGTTGTCACTTGCACTTTTGGTGTCAGATCTAAGAGGCCACCCCTAAGGCAAGAGTGTGAACATTTACACCTTGGCTCTCTTCCAAGAGCTTCGGAGTTTCAATATGTGGCATTTAAGCCTTTGGTCCAGTTTGATCTTATTTCTGTGCGTGGTGTGAGGTATGTATCCGACTGGTTTTCTTATGTGTAAGTAACCAGTTTTCCTAGCCAAAAAAAAAAAAAATGTGCTTAAAAGGTTTATTCTCTCCTCTTTGTGTGTGTGTGTGCCATGCATGATAACATATATGTGTTCGTGTGTGTGTGCATTCGTGCGTGTATGTGTGCGTGTATGTGTGCGTGTGTGTGTGCGCGTGTGCGTGTATAGGCCAGAGATCAACCTCAAGTATCACTCCTCACACCTCATCCGCCTGGGATGTTTTTGTTGTTATTTATTTATTTATTTATTTACTTATCATTAGCGTGTGGAGGAGGGGTGTGCACATATGAATGACAAAGGACACTTTTGGGGGACTAGGTTCTCTCTTTCCACCGTCTGGGTACTGGTGACTGGGCTCAGGATGGGATCAGTTCTGCCCACTGAGCTGCTCAGCAGTCGCTACCTGGGTGTTTTCTGTTTGTTTTTTTGAGACAAGATTTCTAGCTGGACCTGGGGCTCACCGGCTCTCCAATTAGGCTAGGCTGGGTGACCAACGAGTCCCAGGGCTTCCCTGTCTGCCATCCATGCGTCTTTGTCTTTTTCAAAGACTGTTTTGGTAGTTGAGATCGTTCTCCCCATTTATTTGTTTATTTGTGTGTGTATGTGTGTGTGTGTGTGTATGTGTATGTGTGTGTATGTGTGTGTGTGTGTGGTGAGCTACATGGCTTCTCTCTCTCCACCCTTCTTTCTCCCAGCATTCAGCTTAGCCTTCCCCACCTACCTAAGTTCTGCCCTATCAGCAGGCCCAAAGCAGCTTCTTTATTCATTAGCCAATAAAAGCAGCACATAGACAGAAGGACCTCCCTCCCATACCAGGCTTCCACACATTTTTTTCCAGGTCACGTGTTTAGAAGCACTGTTGGTTTTTTTTTTACATATCTTCCTTGAGTCCTGCAACACTGCTGAACTGGCTGTATCCATCCTTGTGTTTAGATTCCGTATAAAATTCTGAGCGGGCACGACCACACCGTGAGCTCCTGCCACTTCTGCATGGATGACACAAGGCTCCTCAGCAGCTCCTATGACTGCTCGGTCAAGCTGTGGGTAGGTGGCCGGGTGACAACGGGCTTTCCCACCGCGAACATTTCTCATATGCTCGGGCGCCTCTCCGGAGAATTCTCCAGCACCGAGCCCCCTGACTAAGGCCCCCAGGTTTTCCAAGGCTTAGGTGCAACATAGAGGAGCCCACCCCAGTGTCAAGTCCTCAGAAAGAGCTTAATGCAGGGACAGGCAGCCCGTGGCTTCTGGACGCAGTAGGGGAGGGGGTGGAGACTGTAAGACTGACTGACAGCCCCCAGCTTTGGCAAGGGGTCCTGGTTGTTCTGGGCTCCGCTTGGGAGTCACTGATTTATGTTTTATTTTAGATGTATTTCTTGTATATGCGTGGGTATTTTGCCTATCACATGTGTGCAGTACCTACGGGGGCCAGAGGGGGCATTATATTTTCTCCTGGAACTGGAGTTGTGAGCCTCCATGTGGGTGCTGGGAATTGAACTTGGGTCCTCTGGAAGAGCAGCCAGTGCTTTTAACTGCTGAGCCATCTCTCCAGTCCCAAGTTGATTTTTTTTTTTGGAGGCAGGGTTTTGCTAATGTAACTCAGACTGGCTTTGAACTCATGGTCCTCCTGCCTCTCACACGCAGGAATTACAGACCTGTGGCATCCCACCCTTGGGTGGACTGTTACTTCTCTGGGTCTCCTTTGCATCCGGAAAGCTCAGTTTCAGTATGCTGATCTTGTATCCTATGGTCATGCTAAACTGTTGTTGTCTACCCTGTTTTCATTTCATTTTTATTTGTGTGTATGTGTGTCTGTATGCGTGCATGCCAAGTGCAGGCAGGTGTTCTCGCTGGCCAGAGAAGGCCCTGGGCTTTCTGGAATCAGAGCTAGAGGTGTTTGTGACCTGCCCAGCGTGGGTGTTGAGAATTGACCTTAGGTCCTCTGGAAGAACAGAAGGTGTTTTTAACCATGGAGTAATCTCTTCAGGGCCTTGGTATTTTAGGTCCTATATAAAATTCCTATGGGACTTAAGCCATTGCGAATTCCTGCTGCTTCTGTGATGTCCAGACCTTAGTGCTCACAGAGGACAGATGGGGTTTCAGGTCTGGGACCTGCCCAAGAGGGATGGATGAGGGAGGCAAGCGTGAGGTAATGAATGCCTGGACGAGCAGCAGCAGGCCAAGGGATAAAGGTGATGTTCAGGCAGGGCTACAGAGGGGCAGCCTCTAGACTGCTTCTGGGACTTCCTGTTTGTGCCCAAACTTGGCTGAAGGGGACTGTGGGGCTGGAGCCGTAGGGGAGGGTGTTCCCTTCTGGAGTTTGCTGTCTTCTGGTTTGAGTCGAGAAGAGGGCAGGGTGAAAGACTGTCAAGGCTGGTTCAGCTTCTGGGTTGAGTAACTGGACAGGTTAGATCCCCTGATCCTACTAATGACCGCGGAGGGATATCTTGTCATCTGTGGTTGCTAAGGCCCAGGCCGATCAGATCAGGGTTTGGGACTATTCTACATTAGCTCACACCCTGTATTGGGGACCCTGGGTGGTTTCTAGGACCTCCTGAGATCTTCTGAACTGCCCCAGGCTCAAAGGACCAGCTGTGTGCCGGGACAGTGCCAGGGCTTGCCTCGCTCACCTCCGACCCCATGGGCCCCCCACCCTCGCACCCTCTCTGCTGCAGACATCTTTGTCCTCAGAGCCCAGGGTGTCACCATTTGGAAGACTGCAGCTTTCTCCGGGTCCCTTAAAGCCTTTCCCAGCCCTCAGCAGCCAGCAGGGGTTCCCAAGGCAAGGGACAGGGGACTGTCACTGCGTACATTTCCTGTTCTCTTCGTCTGTTGACCCAGCAGAGGGATTCGTGGGGCTTCTGCACGTTTGGGCTGAAAGGGTCTTGTCTCTCCATCCGTGTGTAACTGCTTGACTTTTGTTTTTTGTTTTACATACACACACACACACACACACACACACACACATACTGTACATTTAAAGAACCGAGACCACCCAGAAATACTGACGATGATATAATAAATTTTGACTCCATCAATTTGTCACCACCACCCCCTCCCTGTTTTCCTGAGAGTTAATTACCTTTCCTCCCTCTCTCATTCAAAACCTGCCTAGTGTCGTGGGGGCTATAGCTCAGAGGTAGAGCATTTGTCTAACATGCACAAGGCCCCATCACGAAGAGAAAACAAGATTTAAAACTTACTAGAAAATTAACCAGAACCCGATCAGTATTTACCCTTCAAACTATCTCTCTTTGGAAGCTTGGCTTTTCCGACAGCCTAGTGGAAAGAGAGCCTATTGTAGCCCCGTCCGTGGCTGCTGTTCCAGCTTTTGACCACATGGGGGCACTATTGAATACTTAATCAGCTCAACCTCATAAGGCCTTGAAGCTTAGAATTCCTTGGGTTTTTGTTTTCCCCTAGAGAAACACACCAGTCAGGGAGACTAGATCCCAGGTGGTTAGTACTAACTCTTCTTCCCGAACCCAGGACACCAGCCTAAATGCCCTGCTCCGCTGAGTTCCATTTGGGGAACTCAGGGCGGTCCTTATCTTTCACTGAGTTTGGAAAAGGACCTATCGGGATTGCCTGAATGCAACCATGCACCCTGTGGCACGGGCGTGGGGGCTGGGTGTGTGCAGAGGGCCATTCATAGCAGTCCTGGGGCCACCTGGTTTGTAAAAGTCACCGATAAGCCAGCTTGTGAAAACTACCTTCCCGGAATTGGGGCGCTAATTACGCAGTGTCCGTGGGACTGGTCTCCCTTCCCCCATGCTCTCAAGTTCTGGGCTCTGGCACACACCTTTCTGGTAGACACCATTTCACAGGCGTTGCTGCAGGCTATTGCTGGAGAGGTCGGTCCCCAAGCTTGCCCGTGAGAAGACTGGTCCGGCATCCTCTGGACTTTGGCCCTGGAACCTTATTTTTTGCTGCTCTTCACTGTCACTGTTAGTGCAAGGGACTTGAGGGTTTTATTTGTGTGAATGTATGCGCGCCACGTGCATGCCTGGGCCTGCAGAGGCCAGAAGAGGGAGTCAAAGCCCTGGAACTGGAGTTACAGATAACAGTGGGGCTGGGAACTGACCTGGGTCCTCTGGGCAGGAGTGCTTGAAACCACTGAGCCATGTCTCCAGTCCTACGTAAATCTTTACTTTAAAAAAGTTTTACATTGTGTGTGTGTGTGTGTGTGTGTGTGTGTGTGTGTGTGTGTGCAAGTGTGAGTGTGTCAAGCATGTGTATGTTAAGTTGGACACAAATTTCTGGAGTGGGTGCTCTCCTTTCAGCACGTGGGTCCCATGGACTGAACAGGTCTTCAGGCTTGGTGGCAAATGCCGTTACCCTCCGAGCCATCTCACGGGCCCATATACTTACATGTCTTTAATCACAAATCTGATTATTATTTCCTTAGGAGGGACCTTCGGAGTAGAATTACTGGGTCAAAGGGCATGGAATTATATGTAAAATTCTTGAGGGTACTGACAGTGTAGAGCCTCTTTGGCCAGTACAAAATGAGAAAATGATCACAAGTCGACTCCCAGCATGGCCAGGGTCCATCAGTGCCTGTGGAACTGTGTGTGTGTGTGGGGGGGTATTTATTGAGGATACTGTGGGTGATGGAGTGTCCCTCACACTTGGGATGTGGGAAAGCTCCAGAGTTTTGCTACAGGCTAGCTAGGAACTCCGGCTGAGCCAAGTTCATGACTTTCACACCTGAGCCTTGACCCTGTCTCTCCTCTCTCCCCCGACTCACTGGAGGACTCTGAGGACGGAACGGTGATGTGGGACTTTCAGCCACGCCCCAAGGCTCCTGTTTTAGAATGCAGTATCACGGCTGACAACAGAAGGTGACATCCGGTCTCTTTTACACTGGTAGGGAAAAGTGAGAGTCAGCGGGCAGGCCAAGGTACCTGCGGAGCAGGGACAGCTTTCTGTTTGTTTGTTTAAGCAAATACACCAACCACGTTTCCAGGTGTGGGCCTCAGTGTTTCCGTGGGTCTCTGAACAACAAGTGGGTGGAACAAGGTAGCAATGTTATGGAATACTTACTGTAGTTAAGTACCCAGGCTTCCTTTTCTTTCCTTCCTTTTTCTCCTTCCGCTCCTCCCCCTTCTCCCCCTGCCCCCCTCGTGCTCTTCTTTTCCCTTCTCCTCATTCTCCCTCTCCTCCTCAACCCCTTCTTCTGCTTCTTTGAGACAGGGTCTCCTCACTCTACAGAACAGCCAAGCCTGAAACTCACTATGTAACCCAGCCTGCCTCAAACTTGGAGCAGTCCTCCTGCCTCAGCCCCTCCAGGTGCTGGGATGACAGGCATGGCCCATGAAACTTTGCTTGCCTTTCCCTCACAAAAGGGTCTTTTCTATGGTCACACGAAGCCTGTGGCGGCTACACCAGAGCTCCTTGGTCTAGCCTGGGCCCTTGTCTTAGTCAGAATCACTATTGCTGTGATGAGACACTATGACCAAAAAGCAAGTTGGGGAGGGGAGGGTTTATTGGGTTTACACATTACAACCTGTCATTGAAGGAGGTCGGGACAGGAACTCAAACAGGTCAGGAACCCGAGGCAGGAGCTGATGTAGAGGCCATGGCGGGGCGGGGTGGGGGTGGGGGAGCTGCTTACTGGCTTGCTCCTCATGGCTTGTTCAGCCTGCTTTCTTACAGCACCCAGGGATGGAACCACCTACAATGGGCTGGGTCCTACAACCCAAACTTATCAAGGTGTTTTCTCAGTTGAGGTTCCTCCTTTCAGATTACTCTAGCTTGTGACAAGTTGATATACAATTAGCCTTGTTTTTTTGGCTTGGATTTATTTATTTTTACTTTATGTGTATGCATGTTTTGCCTGCATGTATTTAAGTGCAGGTGGATGCCCACGCTGCCATCTGGGACAGCTCAGGGCTTGGGAGGCAGTGCACACACTTCGGGCTGGGTTTATTTTAGTTAATCCTTAAGTCCATTCACACAGATAAGAGACGGGCCTTTAACAAACGGGAGAATCGACTGTAAAGGGATTCACTGGGCTGGAGGGATGGCTCGGAACCTGCCAGGTGCCTCTCACAACCTGCTGGAACTCCAGCTCCAAGGGTCCCTGACTCCTCTGGCTTCTGCAGCCACCTGAACTCACGTGCACACGCCTGTACACAGACACACACCTACACGCAATTCTTTAGACAATGCATCTTAAAGGTTAGTGTGGCACATTCAGGCTTCATGGGGATCTTTTTCTTTTCCTGAGACGGGGTTTCTCTGTGTAGTCTTGGCTGTCCTGGAACTTGCTCTGTAGATCAGGCTAGCCTCGAACTCACAGAGTCCACCCGCCTCTGCCCCCTGAGTGCTGGGATTAAAGGCATGTGCTACCACCAGCCAGTTGGAGTTTTTTTTTGTTTTGTTTTTAGATTTATTTATAATGTATAGTGTTCTGCCTGCATGTACACCTGCACACCAGAAGAGGGCACCAGACCTTTGGTTGTGAGCCACCATGTGGTTGCTGCGAATTGAACTCAGGACCTCTGGAAGAGCAATCAGTGTTCTTAACCTCTGAGCTATCTCTTTAGCCCCCTGGAGACTTTTATAAGAGGAAAATCTTGGCCATATGCCATAGATTAGACAAAGGTATGCATACTAGTCAGAATTTTTGTCAGTGGGACAAATCCTGAGACAAAAAACCTTGAGAAAGAAAGGTTTGTTCAAGCCCATGGTTTTACAGGGGACACCACCATTTGACCAGAGGTAGAGTGTGAGGACCAGGGTGGCCTCACTTCACAGCAGGCTTGAAGCAGAGACACAGAACTAAGCCAAGGACAAGATCTGCCCTTCCAAAACATGACCCCAGTGGTCACTTCCTGTAAACCTGTCCCACACCCTAGTTCTCACCACCTCCCAATAATGCCGCCAAAATATCAATCCATCTGTGGATTAACCCTGAGTAAAGACGGACCCCCGGCCTCACCACCAGCTGGCCACCAGGCCTTCCACTCTTGGAAGGCAGCTCCTCCCACCAAAACCCAACGGGACATTTACATGCATGTCTCTGACTGTGTGAGAGAATTTCAGAACATAGCAAGCTGTCTGGGATAGCATCTTCCTGTACAAAGACATACGTGAGCAGACGGGGATCTGTGCGATCCTTACGAGCTGGAAAGATGACCTTAAAGGAAAATAGCAAATGGCAGGAGAAATTTTGTACCTATCCATATATTTTTTTTTTGTTTTAAAGGTTTGAGGGTACGTGTGTGTGTTGCCCGCGGTGTGTCCTGTGTGTGGTCCCTGTGGAGGTCAGAAGTGAGTGTTGGATCTCCAGTCAGATGCTGTGGGCCACCATGGAGGTGCTGGGAATTGAACCCAGGCCCTCTGGAAGAGCAGCCAGTGCTCTTACCAACTGAGCCATCTCTCCAGCCCCTAAAATGTTCTTTTTATAACCCTAAATATAGACGACTATCTTGGAGTGTCTGGAAGGTAAGGAAGATAATGGTGCCAGACTGTCTTTGGTGCTATTAGGTACCATTTTTCAGGAGGGATGCTCAAGTCCCCAGTGTAGTTTGCAAAGAAAGATCAATCGTGTTCCTAAATCATAAAAGGGGGAAAGAGCCCTCATAGGAACCACAGGCTCCAGTGATGCTCTTGTTAAGGTGAAATGTGTGTTCGATTTTTTCCAGGATCGTCGCATCATCGTATGATAAAAGCGTGAGGGTTTGGGACGTCGAGACGGGTCAGCTTCTGGTACGTATGCCCTGTCTCAGTGAGGGTGCCACAGTACCAGATCATGACTGGGCTTTGGGGGCTGTGGGCTAGACCTGGGATCGGGAACAATGACAGAAGCCCCAGCTTCCAGGAGGACATATTCTCATCTGCAGGGTTAGAGGATTCACTGACAGAAGGGTGGGTATTGGGCAAGAACGGCTTCCACCCCAGGCAGGTCAAGGGCTGCTCTCAGAATCGCAGGAAGACACCAAGAGTGGGTTGGCCATGGCACCCCAAGTTCCCCTGTGAGTCATTTGGAGCAGGAAGTGGGGCTGAGGCCACAGAGCAAAGGCTAGGCAGCTGATGTGCCAAAGCTTTAGGCTTTTTTTCCAGTCTCTTCTCTCTGTGTCACAGATGGGGCCACTACCCACCTCTCCCCAGTCCTCTCTCCTGTTCTCCACAGCCCTGGACTGTCTCAGGCCTGCTCAGGGGTCCTCTGGCACCTCCTATCCCACACCTCACTCCCCCTGCTTCTCTCTCAGTCAGTCTTCATCACCTCCCTCTCTCTCCAATTTTTTTTAAAAAAGACAACCTTTCTAGCCAGGCAGTGGTGGCGCACACCTTTAATCCCAGCACTCAGGAGTCAGAGGCAGGTGAACCTCTGTGAGTTCAAGACCAGCCTGGTCTACAGAGTGAGACCTTCTCTCCAAAACAGACACACAGGTTTCTACATGGGTGCAGTGGTGGTGTACGCCTATAATCCCAGCACTGGCAAGACAGAAGCAGGAGGAGCCCATCTTCAAGACTGGCCTGGGCTACATAGAAAAACTGAGTAATAGTGTATTGGAGGAAGGCCTCCCAGAACCAAAATAACCACACAGAAACTCTATTAATTAACACTCCTTGGCCCATTAGCTCTAGCTTTTTATTGGCTAGCTCTTAATTTAACCCATTTCTATTAATCTATGTATTAATAAGCTGTGGCTTACTGGCTAAAGTTCTGGTGACTGTCTCCGGCAGGGCTACATGGCTTCTCTCTGATTCTGCCCTTCTTTCTCCCAGCATTCAGTTTAGTCTTCCCCGCCTACCTAAGTTCTGCCCTATCAACAGGCCCAGAGCAGCTTCTTCATTAGTCAATGGTATTCACAGCATACCGAGGGGGATCCCACATCACTAGAGGACTGGAGAAATGGTACTTATGACTCTTTCAGAGGACCCAGATTTGGTTCTTAGCACCCACCCGGTGGCTCACAGCCTCCTGTAGCTCCAGTTCCAGGGGATGTGGCTCCCTCTTCTGAACTTCATGGGTACCGCACACACGTGGTGCACATGCATACATACAGGCAAACCACTCAAACACAAAAAATAAATAAATCTTAAGAGGGAGAAGGAGGAACAAAACCCTGAATATTCAACTTTTCCCCATTGTGAAAATTTAAGTATTACTCATGGACTAAACATCTTGGTGTGTCTTTTTCTGTACACATTTGCGCTTTTGTTTGTTTTTGACTTGCTATGCAGCCCAGGCTAGCCTAGAACTCTTGATCTTTCTGCCTCAGCCTTCGAGGGCTGGGATTCCAGCATGACCACCATGGCTGACTTCTGTCACCCTTTCTGATTTAATGCACAGGACTTA
>NW_004949130.1:3063249-3072117 GCF_000317375.1 Microtus ochrogaster
GATCACATGCATGCCAAACTGCTCTTGTGCAGTCAGAGGAAAACACTGGGTGTTGGTCCTTATGTTCCACCATTCTTGACACAAGGTTGGTTTCTCTCTGTCTGTCTGTCTGTCTGTCTCTCTCTCTCTCAATACACCAGGATAGCTTCTCTTAAGCCTCTGGGATTCCTGTCTCTGCCCCCATCTCCCTGTTGAAGAGCTGGGATTACAGAGGCTTGCTGCCTCCTCTGATTTTTACTTTTGCATTCTGGGGAATCCAGACTCTGGTCCTCACATTTTCCTGGAATATGCCTTACCTCCTGAACCATCTCCCTAGCTCTGCCTAGATAGATACATACGTATGTATGGATATGATTGATTGATTACATGTGTAGGCATGTGTACTTGAGTGTATATACGTGCACCCCATGAGTACAGGTACCTCTAACAGCCAGAAGAGGGCGGTATATCCCCTGGAGCTGAAGTTACAGGAAATTGTAATCTGCTTGATATGGATGCTGAAACTGAACCCAGTCCCCTGTAAAAGTAGCAGGTGTGCATAACCACTGAGCCATCTCCCCAGCCCTGCATATGTATGTGTGTGTGTGTGTGTGTGTATAATATATGGCTAGATTTCATTGCTAATGTAAGCAGTATAGAAACACAAACCTTAATTTAATCTTTCCAGACAGCTGTGCCAACTCACAGCCTAGGCATTCAAGAAGGGGGTACTCTCTCCCATCCCACAGGCCAGGTGCCATAAACTTCAAAGAATTAGCCGATGTGGTCGGTTAAAAAAACAAACAAACAAAGTTTTATGTATTATTCCTGACTTTGAGCATTTTTTCCAAGTGTCTATTTTTTTTCTGCTGCGATTTTCCCGCTGCCATCTTTGGCTAGCATTTCTATTTTAAGCACCTTTCTTTTTAAAAAGTCCTTTTATTTATTTTTATTGCACAAATCACCCGTGACCCTGGCCAGCATTTGGGAAGACTTGGTGAGCGAAGGCTGCTTGACAAATGGCTCCAAAACTTGGTTGCCTTAAACAGCCAACATTTCTTTTTTCCAGTCTCACACAGTTTCTGGAAATCTAGAAGCAGCTTACCGGGGTGGTTCTGGCTTCAGTCTCTTCCTAAGTCCCAGTGATGGTGTCATCTGGGGCTACAGTTGCACTAAGGCCCCATTGGGGCAGAAGGATCCCCTTCCAAGATGGCTCATCCCACAGCTGTTGGCAAGAGTCCTCTGCTCATAGCCTTGTGGGTCCCCAGGGCCACGTGGAGCTGTGTGTGTGTCTTTAGGACATGACAGTTAACGCTCATGGAGCATGTGATCCAAGAAAGAACAAAGAACAAGCCACAAGTATCCTTGCCCTCTCTCCTTCTTTCCCCATCCTGCTCTCTCTTTCCTTCTGAGATTCAGGTTGGCCTGCCTCAGTCTGCCATATCCTGGGATTACAGGCATACTGCACCATGCCCATCTTCTTTTTATTTTATTTTTCTTTATGTTTTTTGGATGCTGGGAATATAATCCAGAGCCCCAAGATGCTAAACACACAACATACCATACCACGGAACTGCCCCACAGCTCTCTTGCACCCTAATCTCTCTCTCTCTCGTCTCTCTCTGTCTCTGTCTGTCTCTCTCTGTCTCTCTCTGTCTGTCTGTCTCTCTCTGTCTCTCTCTGTCTGTCTGTCTCTGTCTGTCTGTCTCTGTTTGTCTGTCTGTCTCTCTCTCTGTCTCTCTCTCTGTCTCTTTTTCTCTCTCTGTCTCTGTCTGTCTGTCTCTCTCTCTTTCTCCATTCCCTCCCCTTCCCCTTTCTTCCCCCTCTCCTTTCCTCCCTTCCTGTCTCTTTGAGATAGGATCTCACCTGTAGCCCAGCTTGGCTTTGAAGTTGCCATCCTCCCGCTTCAGCCTCCCAAAGCTGGGATTACAGATGTGCTCCAACACACCCAGCGTCACCGATTTCTTTCTTAATGTAGTACCACGTGGTCCCTTCTGCCATAGTCTGTCCAGCAGAAGTGAGCTCTGGGTCTGGCCCCATTTAATAAGGGCACAGTTGGGTTCAGTCCATTGAAAGAACTCTGAGAGCACCCTTTGAAGCTGGAGATGGCTGAGCAGCTGCGCTGTCCTCTTTGGGCTCTGCCTCATTCCAGTGGAAAGTCCGGCATGACACCTTCGTAGTGTGCTGT
This sequence comes from Microtus ochrogaster, assembly GCF_000317375.1. Classification (NCBI taxonomy): domain Eukaryota; kingdom Metazoa; phylum Chordata; class Mammalia; order Rodentia; family Cricetidae; genus Microtus; species Microtus ochrogaster. Next base: position 3,065,417 of record NW_004949130.1, read on the forward strand.
AAATTCTCTCCTGACGGAAAGTACGTGCTCTCAGCCTTGGATGTGGATCGCAGCATCTGCTTGATGGATCCAGAAAACATCACCACCGTGATCCAGATCAAAGGTGAGGTGGTCGGGTTCCCTACACACAGCAGCAAGGATCTTCGGTGGGTTCATACACTGAGACTGCCAGGGCTGAGGGCCACGCTATGAGCCACGCATGCACATAAAAAATTGCACCATGTGGAGCCAGGAGGGTGAGGAGTTTGAGATGATCTCTTAAAACTCACACCTACATCTTTAAGATATAAAACAACGGTCACAGCCGGGCGGTGGTGGCGCACGCCTTTAATCCCAGCACTCGGGAGGCAGAGGCAGGCGGATCTTTGTGAGTTCGAGACCAGCCTGGTCTACAAGAGCTAGTTCCAGGACAGGCTCCAAAGCTACAGAGAAACCCTGTCTCGGAAAAAAAAAACAAAAAAAAAACAACGGTCACCACGCATCATTTTCCTGGGTGACACCATGCTATTGTGATGTAGGATGTAACTATAGGGGGAAGCATGCAGGATTTCTCTGTTATTTCTTATATTTATATGGTAACTTTGCAGTTGTCTCAAAATGAAAATTAAGAAAACCCTTCATTGTTTTTAAAAAAAAACAGGGCTGGAGAGATGGCTCAGTGGTTGGGAGCGCTGCCTGCTCTTTCAGGGGTCCTGAGTTCAATCCCCGGCAACCACATGGTGGCTCACAACCATCTGTAATGAGGTCTGGTGTCCTCTTCTGGCCTGTAGACATACCCACAGACAGAATATTGTATACATAATAAATAAATATTTAAAACAAACAAAACAAACCAAAAATCAATAAGTAAAAGGTGGCAGAACCTGTTTTGTATTCTTCTTGGTAGTATTTATTGCTGTTTAGTATGTATGTGTTGAGGGGATGGAATCAGGGTTTGGCACATCCCAAGCAAGTGCTCTACCACTGAGTCACACCCCAGCCCAGAGGTATTATTAATAGTGCATTGCTAGGTGACCTTTCTGACTTGTGCGTATGTATTTCCCATACGTCTTTGATTTTTATCGTATTACCTTTCAGCATTTTGCACTTTCCTATTAATGGATCCCTTCCTAGCCTCCCCTGCCTTCACACTCCCAAGTCCTAGTTACATACCCACCTTCTTTACACGCCACCCCATCTCCAGAAATAGTACCGTGGATGACTTAGAGGTTCCTTCCAGCCAGGAACTACCACACACTCCTCTCGTGGCCCTTGGCACGCAGCAGATCACAACAATGGGGTTTCTCTCCCATTGAACTGGGAGCTGTGTGGTTGCGTGTAGCCGGTCAGCTGGGCTGAAAGCCTGGCACACAGTAGGCCAGCAGGAAATGCTCGTGCAGGTGGACAGTCCCTTATGAAAACTGGGATTGTTCCTATAGCATCACTGGGTGGTAGAGTTCCCCGGGTCGTTCCCTTGAGGTCGTATGTCACTTTGCTTATGTGTAGATCATCACAAAAGGTCCATCACAGCATGCTGCTTTGACCCTGACAGCCAGAAGGTGGCCTCTGTCTCCATGGACAGGTGCATCAAGATCTGGGATATCACATCCCAAGCCACGCTGTTTACCATACCCAAGTGAGAAGGGTTCTGGTGGGCAGCGGGGGGGGGGTGGTGTTGGTGTGGGCAGCAGTATTCTGCAGCAGGAAGGTGGGAGAGATGTCTCTCTGCATTCCTTCCTGGATTCCACATACAAGCCAGTGTCCCAATAGAGGTATCTTCAGGGTGGTCCCAAGATGGGGGAGAGGGGGTCCCAGGAGACCAGAGAGAAGCCATCACTGTAGCTTAAGGGCTGAGCCAGTCGGGGGTCTCAGATGCATTTGTTCCTGTGTGAACTCTTACTAGGAAACATGCCCAGGGTCTCCATGAAAATACGAAGCTCAGGGCCAGGAGTGGTGATGCACGTCTCTAATGGCAGTGCCGAGGGCGCAGACGCAGGCAGATTTCTGCTGAGTTTGAGAGTTTAGCCTGGTCTACATCCCGACAGCCAGAGCTACACAGTGAAAGCACTGTCTCCAAACAACCACACAGTGGAGTTCAGCCGGGCACAGTGGCACCACCTCTGATTCCATCACTAGAGATGGGGAGGCGGAGGACTGAAAATTCAAGGCCAGTCTAGACTCCACAGTGAGACTCGACTCTAAAATGGGAAGACCCGGATCCAGGTGACCCTTGCTGGTGGCCGCTGTCTAGCGGGGGAGCCCTCTGTAGCGGGTTCTGATGTCAAGATCGCTGACCATGTACACACCTGTCACCCTGCCTGCCCTGCTCAGCTTCTCCTTCCTGGGTTAGCGACTTTGAGCATGGACCTGGGTTTCCTCGCCTTTTGAAATGAGCAGAGGTACGGCAGAGGAAGAACGGTCCTCAGCGTGTGCCATGTCGCATGGATGTTTAGGGGGACACGGAGGCAGGAGGCTGTGCTCCCCTCTTCCACTGCTCCTTAGAGCCACTCTGTGCTGGCACCAAAGGGATGGGATAACAAAGGTTGCCCTGGAGAACAGGCTGTGGGCGGAAGCCCTGATCCATTTTGCTCAGTTGCACTAATGAACCCAACAGAGGCAGCAGGTAGTTTAAAGCCAGGTTAAATGCAGGCCTGGAAGTGCAGCTTTTAGCAGGCAAAAGGAGAGGTGAGTGAGGGTCTCAGAATCTCAGCGCTGGGGTTTGCTTTCAGGGATGAGGCTTCTGGAGTCATGCAAGACACTATGCTTCATTTCACGTGTTGCTGTTGACGTAGCTAAATTCCTAGCAACTTTTGACAAGAGTATGTGGCTTTTTATTTTTTTTTAAAAATGTATAAATGTATGAGAATGTGAGACAGAACACAGCACGTTTGGAAGGTGCAAGGGAAGAAGCTGCACGGTGAAGAATGTCTCTGGTCTTGTAGGCGTTCAGTTTCCTTCCCCAGCAGTTACTACCCCACCCCCTCCTTACCTGTCTGTCACATTATACCACCCATCCATTTAGGGTCAGTGAAATGGTTCAGCTGCCCGAGGGGCTTGCTGCCAACACCAATGATTTGTATTCGATCCCTAGGACCCACAAGTAGAAGGAGAAGACCGAGTCCTGTAAGTTGAGCTCTGATCAGCAACACTCATTGGGTTACACATGCACACCCTCATACACACACACACACACACACACACACACACACACACACTAATAAATGTAACAAAAAACAAAAATTAACCAAGCAGTTTGGGGGAGATGGCGTTTTCATTATTTATGATGAAATGCATGCAACATAAATTTTGACCATTCTTTTGGTGCACAGTGCAGTGTGGATGAATTACATTCGCAGTGTTTTGCAACCTTCAATATCTATTTCCAAAATGTTTCGCCACACCAAAGGGAAACTGTATCCGTTAAGCAATGACTTCCCGCTCCCTGAAGCCCCTGGGAGCCTTTATTCCACTTTCTGCCTCTATGAATTTGCCTAGTTCAGATATTTATATAAATGAAATCATATTTGTCCTCAAGTAACTGACTCCTTTCACTTAAGGTCTTCAAGGTTCATCCCTTCATTTCTTGCTAACTGCATATTACTCCATTATATATATGAATATCCATACATACACATACATATTCATATTAATATATACCATTTGTTTATTGGTTTGTTGATGGTTACTTGCTTTATATATAAATATATAAAAATATATCACAATTCTTTATTAATGGGAATTTTACATCATGCACCCGAATCCTGCTCACCTTCCAATCCCTCCATATCTGCCTCCCCCTTCTGTATCCTCCATTAAAAGAAAATCCCCCCAAATTAGTTGAAAACAAAACAGAACAAACAAACCACCTCACTCCTCTATCCTTCCCATCACTGGACACCTCTTCATTGGTCCTGGTGGCACTGGGAGCTGTGGTGTGTCACACAGTATAGCCTTTTGTCCAATCAGCCTCATCAGCTCTGGGTCCTCATTTCTCTCTCAGATATCTTGCTATGGGCATTAGTTTTTTATGCATCTGTTTTGAGTCCCTGTTTTCAGCTCTGCTGGAAGAGAGCTAACAGTGGGATTGGTGGGTCAAATGGCAGTACTATGCTATGTTTAGTTCTTTTAATTTTTTAAAAATTTTACTTACTATTTTATGTGAATGGATTTTGATTTGCATTTCTCTCTGTGCACCCCAAGTGTGTGGTGCCTATGGAGGCCATAAGAGGGCGCTGGACCCTCGGGAATTGGAGTTACAGACAGTTGTGAGCAGCCATCAACAGTCACTAGAAAATTCAAGGCAAGGGAAAGCTGGATTTGCATGTCACTTCTTTCGTGTCTAGCTTCTTGTCTAATGTTCTAAGTTCTCTTTATTCATTAGCCATTCTACTTAGAAAACAACTTTTGAGGGGCTGGAGAGATGACCCAGGTTTAGAGCACTGGCTGCTTGCTCTTCCAGGGGACCTGAGTTTGATTCCCAGCAACCATATGGTGGCTCACAACCATCTGTCACGAGATCTGGTGTCCTCTTCTGGCGTGCAAGCAGACATACAGGCAAAACACTGTATACATCATTAAAAAAAGAAAAAGGAAAGAAAAAGACTCTTGAGCTTTTTATTTATTTTTTCCATTTTTTTTAAACAGTATTTCTCTATGTAGCAGCCTGTCCTGGAACTCACTCCCTAGACCAGGCGGCCTTGAACTCAGAGATCCACCACCAGCAATCGGCTTCTCTTGAGCCATTTAAAAAACAAAGCCGGGCGGTGGTGGCACACGCCTTTAATCCCAACACTCGGGAGGCAGAGGCAGGCGGATCTCTGTGAGTTGGAGACCAGCCTGGTCTACAAGAGCTAGTTCCAGGACAGGCTCCAAAACCACAGAGAAACCCTGTCTCGAAAAATCACACACACAAAAAAATCATTTTAAAAAACAATTATTTATCTTAGTGCATGAGAGGGAGAGAGAGGGAGAGAGAAAGGGAGTAGGAACACACACACACACACACACACACACACACACACACACACACAGAGTTGTGTGTTCCTGGGCTACACTCAGGTCACAGTGAGGATAAAAATGTAGAAGTTGGTTCTCTCCTCCCTCCATGTGAGTCCTGGGAACCAAACTCAGGTCATGGGCTGTTGGAGTTTGGCTGCACCTTCAGAGGCTGAGCCACTGCCTCCATTCATGGCTGCACCTTCAGAGGCTGAGCCATAGCCTCTGCTCACGAGTATCTTGCTGGCCCACCACTGTTTTGAGAGCAATAAATTCTTAAGACCTTCTATCGTGGGGGGCTAGGTGGCTCCCACCTTTCATCCCAGCACTCAGGAGGCAGAGGTAGGAGGATCTTCAAGGCAACCCTGGTCTACACAGCAAATCCCAAGACAGTCAGAGCAACACAGTGAGACCATATGGGAAGAATTGTCATCTGACAAAGCCTCGATGTATCTTTCACTTCTGAAGTATACCTGGCTGGGTGTTTTCTTGGTTAACATTCCCCCTCCCCTTTTTAAAAGTCTGGTCTCACTGTGTTGTCCCATGCTGACTTCGAGCTCACAGACCAGTCTGGCTTCAAAGTTGCAGCATCGCTGGCTCCTGCCTCTGCCTCTTGGAGACTGGGATTGCAGGCGTGGGGCATCACACTGTGCTGACGGTGCTTTTCTGCAATAAACCGTTGGGTCACTTTCTTCTGGCTCCAGGATTTCTTCTTCTTTTTTAAATTTGGTTCATCAAGACAGGGTTTCTCTGTAGCCCTGGGTGACCTGTAACTAGCTTTGTAGACCAGGCTGGCCTCGAACTCACAGAGATCCACCTACCTCTGCTTTCCAATTGCTTGGATTAAAGGCACACGCCACCACCACCCAGCAATATTTTTTTAAATTATTTTATGTGTGCACTATGTGCTTGGCACCTATGGAGGGGGGGGATAGGAGGGTCTCTGGAAAGGAGTTTTGCACCACCATGTGGGTGCTAAGAATCGAACCCATGTAACCAATGGGATCAGCTCCCCAGCCCCTCCAGGGTTTTGATGAGGAATTGGTCATTGCAAGTGCCTTTCTGCAGAATTTCATTTATCTCCTGCTGTTTTCAAGAGTTTTGTTTTGTTTTGTTTTGTTTTGGGGGGGGAGGTGACATCCCCCTCTCCACCCAGGGTCTCATTGTCTCATCAGGAATGTTCTTGGGTCTCCTGACATAGTATGTTAGCATGCACCCCACCTTTGTTTCAGGGCACACACCAATACCATCTCAGACTGCTGCTTCACCTTCAGTGGCCACTTCCTGTGCACCAGCTCCTGGGATAAAAACATAAAAATATGGAATATCCACACGGGGGAGTTTCGAAACCGTGGCGCCTGCGTGACTCTGATGAAGGGCCACGAGGGCTGCGTGAGTTCCTGCTCCATTGCCAGAGACAGTAAGTGACCAGCATGCACTGGGAACCCCGCCCGCCTCTCCCTCTTCTCTCCCCTCCGCTTTCTTGCTTTCTCCTCCCCACTTCCTTGCATGTTACATCCTGAGGGTTGAACTGGAAATGTGAAGCACAGTGAAGCCAGATTCACCCTCCTTTACCACACACACACATACGCCGGAAGAGGGAACTCAGCTGGCTCCTTCAGAGTCACTTTCCTGGGTGCAGAAAAGAGGTGACTTCCGAGGATTCTAGCAGGAAGGGTGGTGCTCCCCTCATCCCTCCCCAAGCACCCCAAGCCAGGGGAGGAATT
>NW_004949130.1:3075862-3078155 GCF_000317375.1 Microtus ochrogaster
CTTCCTTCCTTCCTTCCTTCCTTTTTTTGATTTTTGAGACAGAGTTTCTCTGTAGCTTTGGGGCCTGTCCTGAAACTCACTTTATTGACCAGGTTGGCCTTGAACTCAGAGATCCACCTGCCTCTGCCTCCTGAGTGCAGGGATTAAAGGCGTGCGCCACCACCGCTCAGGTCTAACTTTCTTTTTTGGTGGGGGAAAGGAGGGGGGAAGGGGTAGGATCTTGCTATGTAGCCCAGGTTAACCTCAAACTTATGATCTGTCTCAGCCTCCCTGGTGCTGGGATTATGGGTGTGGCCTGTCACTCCTGGTAGTGAGGCTAAGGCAATGGGACAGACCTAGACACTTCCCAGTGTCCTGACACCTTTGTGAGGAAGGACAAAGACATGAGCAAATTAACCACCAATGGTGATGAGCCATGTGACAGAAAGGGACTTAGGGACTAACCCGCAGGGGGTGAGGGGCAGGCTACATAGAGGAAGCTCATGATTTGAGATCTGGATGGCAATAGAGAGACCTGGGGGAAAGACACTGGCTAGGTAGGGAAGAACCCGAGATCCCTGTGTAGAGACTCAGGGGCCACCATGAGGACTTGCCACAGCCAGTGGTCTTCTGCATCCAGTGGTCTCCACAGTAAGTGGGGTGTTATCCAACCCAGCAAGAATCTAGTGCTGGAGTCCTTACCCTTGATACTGTCACCCAGTCATCTTTGATTTCAGCCTCTGTGTCTCCAGGGACCCTATGTCTGTACTTCTTGAGTAGCCCATGTTCATCCCACCCATACCCCATACACCTGAGGCTAGGCCGTCTAAGCCAATGTCTCTAGAATGCCAGGACAAAGGGAGTTTCCATGTTCTCAAACAAACAGCTCCATGCTGAACACTAGCCCTATTGGGCTTAAAACGCCATTGTCCCCACTTGGATTGTTCCAGCCTCTCTTCTCTGCTTTCTATCCTCCCACCCTTATCAATTTCATCATCGCGTGCACCTGCGGAGTGTGTGAAGACACACCCATGGCACAGTGCGCATGTGGAGGTCCAAGGAGAGCTTTGTTGGGTGAGCTCTCTCTTCTCCTACTTTTACATAAGTTGTAGGAATCGAACTTGGATCCCCCGGCTTGTGTGGTAAGCGCTTTACCCACTGATTCAGCTAGCTCCCTTGCCCTTTTGCTGAGCACGGCAACCCAACCTCTCCTGCTCCTTTTCTTCTTACGCTACTCTGCTGCCTCACAGAGACAGAAAGATGCTGAGGGAGAGCCAAACATCACAGATGTCACAGAGCAGTGACACCTGCCTCCTCTGATTTTATTTATTATTATTAGGATGATGACAATATTTTTTCAAGACCGGGTTTCTCTGTGTTGCCCTGGCTGTCCTGAAGCTCACTCTGTAAAACGACCAGACTGGTCTCCAACTCACAGAGATCCACCTGCCTCTGCCTCCCAAGTGCTAGGATCAAAGGTGTGTGCCAACACCACCACCACCACCAGCTCGACTCAGGCTTTATTTTGAACTGAGAAACACAGCCCCTCATTTGCTTAAGTAGCTGTGGATGATCCTACAGTCCCTCTAAGCTCAGAGCCCCTCCCTGGGAGAGCCTTCAAGAGGCACTTTCTCGAGCAACACGGGCAAGCAAAGACCTGGGACAGAGAAGAATATAGTCTTTTATTTCCTTCTTCTTCTGAGCCCTGTGGTATGATTTAAAACAAAACAAAACACATTTACAGTAACCTAATAGAGGCACGTAGGCCCCATCTTCATGGCTTGTATTCCGCCTTCAGTGTTGATGGAACCAAGTTATGATAAGCAAAGGCTTGCTGACTTTTGTTTCTGTCGTTTCTATAAAGCATTTCTCCTAGGTCTTTGTTAAACTATTTTTTTTTTGCTCAGGGCCATGATGACTGGGTGACGGATGTTGCCGTTAGCAACAACAAGAAATGGATCCTCTCCGCTTCGAAGGTAAAAGCGAGCAAGCTTTGGCAGACTTAAAATGTTGATTGTGTTTGTCGGGACTTGAGATAGGGCATAGGGATGCACATCTTTAATCCTACACGCGGGAGGCAGAGGCTGGCAGATTTCTGTGAGTTCAAGGACAGCCTGGGCTAGTAGAGAGACCCTGCCTTAAAACAAATCCCAAGGGCTGGGAGTAAAGGTATGTGCCACCACTGCCTGGCAACACACACACACATGCACACACACGCGTGCACACGCACATGCACACCCACATGCACACACCCACACCCCGACACACATGCACACACATAACTGTATCTATACCTGACACACACGCGTGCACA
>NW_004949130.1:3078461-3105129 GCF_000317375.1 Microtus ochrogaster
ACATAATTGTATCTATACCCGACACACGCAGACCTTGTTTCCTAAACAATAGTCTAACATCCACTTGTAGCCTCTCACGCGTTATATACAACTTAGAGATGACGTAAAGAATACAGGAGTATGGATGTAAATTACATGCAACTATGACACCGTTCATGCAGGGGACTGGAGCATTTTCTGTTGTTCGTTGTTGTTTTTGTCCTTCATAGTGGGAGTCTGGGAACAATTCCTCATGGACACTGAGGGACCACTGTACAAAATAAAGGAAATGTTGGCCAGAAACTGCATGACTCTGAGTTTGCAGTGAGTTCAGGAGCACAGGGAAACATGCACTTGGAGAGATGGCTCAGTGGTTAAAAGCACTGGCTGCTCTTCCAGAGGTCCTGAGCTCAATTCCCAGCCCTAACATGGCAGCTCACCACCATCTGTAATTCCAGTTCCAGGGCACCTGGTGCCCCCCATAGGCTTCTGCAGGCACACGATGCGTAAAAAGTCACAAGCACACACATGTTTATGTAAGAATAACTAAAAATATTTAAAGCAAGGAAACAACTAAAAATAGAAAAATTAGATTTTATCAAAATTAATAACTTCTTTTGTGTAAAAAGGCTAGGCACAGTGGGGCACGTGGGACACAGTGGAACATATCTGTAATCCCAGGTCCTGGGAGGCCCAGGCAAAATGGAGAGATTCAGACCAGCCTGGGCTGCACAGGAGATCTTGTTTCAAAAAAACGAGCAAGATGACACTAGTTTGGGGGTAAACGGTATATAAATTGGTGTTATTATTCATTTTGTCTGCTTTGCTTTTTAAAGATAGGCTCTCATCTATCCCACTTGGTCTCAAATTTAGTATGTAGCTCGGGATGACCTAGAACTCCTGCTCCTCCAACCTCTGCCTCCCGTGTGCTGGGATTACAGGTGTGTGTTGCCACGCTCAGCTTTATTGCTCATTTTCCATCCTCGCCCTCAATACATTATAAAGTTAGGGATGCTCTTGTCCCATACCTTAAAAACACAAATTTCTGACAAGCTAACATCTAGCATCATTTCAAAGGCCAGAAGTGATAGCCAGCCTGTAGACACGTGCTCAAGGAAGATGTCACCTTCCATCTCCAGAGCAAAAATTCATCAAGGAACTAGAGAGATGGCTCAGTCCACAAAGCATAAATCTGACAAGTGTGAGGGCCCAGGTTCGGATCCCACATAAAAGCAAGGTGCTATCTCTGTAACCATAGCTCTGGGATGTCCCCATTCAACTTTTCATTTGCTTTGATAAAAAGTTGACAGAGTGCATGGAATTGGTCAAAATGTACATCTGTGCTGTGTGTTGAATGTGCAGATGAGTTAGAAAAGTCCGATTTGAAGCTGGAAGTGCTATCCCACACCTTTGATCCCAGCACTCAGGAGCCAGAGGCAGGTGGATCTCTGTGAGTTCGAGGCCAGCCTGGTCTACAGAGTGAGTTCCAGAGCAGTTAGGGTTGCACAGTGAAACCCTGTCTCAAAAAGAAAAACAAACTAAAAAACCCAAACCCGACAGCAACAAGAAGAAAGTCTGGATTGAATTAGGTAGTTCCCAGCAAGCGTTTGCTTTATGTCTCTTACATTTTTATTAAAATCTTCACAGGAAGCCAGAAAAGGATTTGAAACTCCAGTGTGTTAGTCAAAATATCTAAACGCTGAAGGGCTGACATATATATAATCTGTGTGTGTGCACTCATGCACAGGCATCACGTGTATGCCCTCCCTCAGAAGCCAGAAAGGGGAGTTATCTGTGGTGATGGGTTCCATGTGGGTGCTGAAAAGTGAACTCCAGTCCTCTGCAAGAGTAGTCAGTGCTCTTAACCAATGAGCCATCTCTCCAGCCCTGACGTTTGCTTATGTTTGGTTTTCTGAGAGGTCTCATTGTGGGGTCCTGTAGCCTAGACTGGCCATGTTGCCAGGACTTCCTGATGCATGGTAGGAACTGACTACTGGTAAAGCCTGTGGCTTCTCCTGTGTAGGGACCAGTATGACTGTGTCCCGAATTTCAGCTTCTGACTCTCATAAGACATGTAGTCTCAACTGCCTAATTAGGAAATGGAACACAACACACTCCATACGATTTTTAGAGACACAGTTGGGAGGTGATGGCGCACGCCTTTAATACGAGCACTTGGAGGCAGAGGCAGGTGGATCTCTGTGAGTTCAAGGTCAGCCTGACCCACAGAGTGAGTTCCAGGACAGGCTCCAAAGCTACAGAGAAATCCTGTCTCAAAAAAAAAAGTTAATAAATGAATAAATGGACACAATGTACAAATATAAATTTAGTACCTTATAATTCCAAAGGATGGCAGTACACGAAAGTGAATCTTGCTGGGGTAAAATCAAGAGAATTGCATTTCTTTCTGGAATTTTATTTTATTTATTATTTATGGGGGAAATCAAATCATGTGGAGCTGGAGTTACAGGCAGTCGCGAGCTGCCTGATGTGGGCACTGGGAACTGAACTCAGGTCCTCTGCAAGAACAGCATGTGCTCTTAGCTCTCTAGTCTGGGATTTATTTTTGTTAGTTAAAAAAAGAAGGGGGGTGGCTGGAGAGATGGTTCAGTGGTTAAGAGCACTGGCAGCTCTTCCAGAGGTCCTGAGTTCAATTCCCAGCAACCACATGGTGGCTCACAACCATCTGTAATGAGATCTGACGCCATCCTCTGGCGTGCAGGCATACATGGAGGCAGAATGTTGTATACATAATAAATAAATAAACCTTAAAAAAAAAGTCCAGAGCTCACGATGTTATGTTCTCTTCTCCCCACCTCAGGCTTATCACTCAGCCAGGTTGGCCGGAAGTTTGTAAGTCTCCTGCCTCAGCCTCCTGGGTGCTGGGGTTAGTGTGTATCACCTTGGGTTTTTGTTGTTGTTGTTGTTGTTGTTGTTATTTTGTACCTTCTATGAGATTAGTCAAATACATGCCATCGTTACAGCAGCCTACAGAACTAACTGTAGGGTTTTACTGCCTGAAAACCCCTCATGCTCTACTCTCTCAGCCCCCTCAGCCCCAGAATCCCTGTCAGCGCTGTTTCTTCTTTACTGTCTGTTATCCCACACATGCACACACACCAAACAACAAATACAGCATAAAACATAGCACACACACAACACACAGCACACACAACACAAAGAACACATACCATACATACATATCACACATCACACAGAACACATACTACACATCCTACACACAATACAGTACACAATGCACAATGCCCACAACACACACATCCTACACATCACACACAATACAGGACACATACCATACAACAACACATACATATCACACATCACAAAGAATACATATCACACACACTTATCACCTATATCACACATCACACAGAACACACACTACTCTACACAACTCAGACTATACACAAAACACACAACATACAACACTTACAACATGCACATATCACACATCACATACAACACACAGAACACATACTATAACACAGCACACATATCACACAGAATACACACTATAACACAGCACACATATCACACAGAACACACACTATGCATATTACACACAACATGCACAACACACAACATGCACAACACACAACACACACTCAAATGTAACTCTCATCTCAAACTCCCATCAGATCGTTTATTCTGAAGTCAAACATGAGTGACCGCGGCACAGGAGCACAGATTCAGGTCAGCACACATTCTATGCTCTACCGTGGCAACAGTTTCCATAATAACAGAACAAAGTCAAGTCCAAATAAATGGGTGGAAGGTCACAGATACCGGGGAATGGCTCGTCTCCAGGCCTCAGGTACTATCTTAGCCTTTTGGTCCACAGAAATGAGGGGTCTGTCTGTACATCCCAAAGGACTTACTTCACAGTCACAGCGACCTTAGATGACAGCAGAGGTGGGTCGTGAAGGAATGTTAAAGATGCTAGAAGAGCTGGCTTGTGCCACTCTGGCTTGGGACTTGCAACATTCCAGCCTCTCCGCGTCCTTTGAGCTCCAATCTGTTAATGATGAGCCTTGCAGCAGGCTTAGTGGAAGGTGTGGCAGTTTTTGCTTTGTTTTCCTCCAGGAACTTGTGTTCATACTCAATCTGTATAATTGTTTTCCTAGAATGCTGGAGAGATGAAATTTGCAGCCTGTGTGTAGCCTCTTCAGACTGGCTTCTTTCACTCCACAAAATGTGTTTTTTGCATTTTCCATCTCTCTGTCTTTTGCGGGGGCGGGGGATTGACAACTCATTTATTCTGAACACGGAATGCTATCCCATTGCATGGCTGCACCATGTAGCCCAGGCTGGCCCTGAACTCCTGATCCTCCTGCCTCGGCTTCCCACATGCTGGGATTATAGGGGCCATCACAGTTGTTTTATGTGCCACTGAAGGCTGAGCTATAGCCGTAGCCTCCGTAGTGGTTTTGCTTGCTTGTCTGTTTGCTTGTTTGTTTTTGTGACCCCTGGCCTGCTGTTTGACTTGTTCTAGGATAACTCCTTGAGACTGTGGAATATCGAAGAGATTGACACAATCCCTTTGGTCACTGAGAACAAAAGGACTATGGGCTGCAATGTCCAGCAGGTTGGTATCAGGTAAAATTAAGGCCAGTGAAGTCATCTGTTAACCTTCAGCAATTCAGTTTCTTCCCTGAGCAAACATTTTCTGGACCCCCCGGCGACACAACCATAGACAAACAGTGGAATCCCAGCCTCGCGGGTGCTTAAATCTCTAAAGGTGAGACAGGAGTACAGACCCAAGGGAAATACCTGCCAACGTGGTAAGCAGTACCTTTTAGAAAAAGTGACGCAGGAGGGAAGGGGTGTGTGTTGGGGGCGGTTATTTATTTATATTCATTTGGTTTTCTGAGACACATGCTTGATATATATCCTAGGCTAGCCTGGAACTCTTGATTCTCTTCCCTTACTCTTCTAAGTACTGAGTTATAAGTGTACACACAGCTTGTGATTTGTGTGTTTATTTATTGGGCTAGGGTTAGAGACTAGAGCCTTTCATGGCATGGGCTAAGTGAGCACTCTGTCATTGAAATGAAACTCTATCATCATCATCATCATCATCATCATCATCATCATCATCATCATCATCATCGTTTTGAGATATCTCACTGCAACCCTGCAATATAGACCAGGCTGACCTTGAACTTACAGAGATCCCCTGCTTCAGTCTCCTGAACTCTACTATTGAAAGTGTGGTCCCTAGTTTTTCTGTGTGTAAGGTGTGTGTGTGTGTGTGTGTGTGTGTGCACGCACACATACAAATGCATTGGAATGCTGGGATCCCCTGAGAGTCCTCTGATGTAGGCTGAGAGTCACTAACTCAATCGCTGGTTTGATGATGGTGGGTAGCAAATGAGACAGGTGAGCATCTGTACCTGCAGGGCAGTGTTTTGGCCAGAAAGAGAATCATTGTGGAGGAGAAGCCTCGGCTCCCACTTCAGTTGGTTGAAATCCTTGTCTGGAGCTGCATGAGGTGGCTGCCTCTTGTAAGCCCCATGCTTAGGAGTTTGAGGCAGGAAGATCACTAGTTGTTGGAGGTCAGCCTATGAGACTTAGTGAGGCATTGTCTCCAAATGAACTAAACAATAAACAGGGCGTAGAGAGATGACCTAGTGACTCAGAGCACCTGCTGCTCCTATAGAAGACCCGGATTCGATTCTGTCACCCACGTGGTGGGTTCAGTTGTGGGGGACCCGATGCCCTTTACAAACAAACAAATAGATCAAAGCCCTATTTAGTTTGGAAATCTCTAATGCTAGCCAGGTAGGATGTACCTATAACACTAGCTCTTTAGAAGGCTGAGGCAGGAGGATTTATGTTTAAGGCCTGCTTGAGATATATATTGAGGCCCCATCTTAAAATCAAACAAACACACACACACACACACACACACACACACACACACACACGGTGGGGGTGGGGCTGGGAACGTAGCTCAGTGGCCTAACACACACAAGGCCCTGGGTTTATTTCCTCCTGTTGGAAAAACAAGCAAAAACAAATCCTTCCGCGGTTGCCTTGCTTCCTCCTAACTCTGTTCTGCAAGTCAGCATTTCTGGCATACCAAGGAGTCAGGCCACTCCTTGGGTCCCACAGTTTCTCTCTGGACCACTTTGGCCAGGGAGCACTGGACAAGCACTGGACACAAGCCTGTCTTCCTCTTCCTAAGCGTGCGGCTGTGTGAGGGCCAGCCCTCGCTGCCCTCCCAGCTTTAGAGGAAAGGCTGGGCAGAAACCTATGTCTGGTCTTCGGCTCCCAGCCTGCCCCCGGGTAGTTTGTGGGGTGAGAGACTCTGGAAACAGCAGGCAGGCCTTGCCTTGGCTCAGCCTAGGCTAGCTGGGTGGTGGGATACGAGACTCTGCCCTCACAGGTTCCTCTGCTCTGACCTGCACAACGTTTCTGTTTTCTGGAAAATATCCCACTGCAGTGCAAAACTTGTGACCAGATTTTCCCCGCCTTTGAAAGTGACACCTCTTCTAAACTACACAGCCGGTGTCCCTTCTGCCGGAGAAACGAGAACTTAGGGCAGTTTTCTTCGTCGTCATCATTGGAGGAGAATTTGGAGAGCTGATGGCTGCGCGTGCACAAAGCACCTGCTAAGAAGTTTGTGGCATTCTGCGGGGACCCGAGTCCCCCTCCCAGCTGAGTGGACCTATCAAACTGAGGCAGGGGCCAGGCCCTCACTAGACTCTCAGCATGGTGCTGCCTCTTTGACCCCGCCCCACCCCAAAAACCCTTTAACACTGAGCACTTCGGTTTGAATATAGAATAAATCTAGATTCCTTTGGAAAACAAGCGTGTGGGGAAATCGGAGAAGCAGTTGGCTACTTCCGAGCTCTGAATCCCACTGTCCAGCCATCTTATTCTTGGAACACCTTATGGGCTAATATTCTGGAATCTGGAGCCGCCCCATAACGTGGCCCTGGGACTGGCGTGTGCACGTCTCGAACATGTCAGGTGACTGTGATGTGTGGGGCCCGCTCTGTGGACGAGAATGGCAAGGCACTGTGATTGTTTTCGTTTGGGTATGGTTTCTCCCTTCCAGGTTCAAGAGCTAGGGGCTTGGTAGTCTGTGTAATGGTGTCAAGGGGTCAGTGGGACTTGTCAGGTAGTAGCTTCTCTCCTTGTGTGTATGGGTGTTTTGCCTCTACGTATGTATGTGCCTCATTTGTATTCAGTGCCCACAGAGCCCAAAAGATGGGGTAGATTCCCTGGAAAAGACGGCTGTGAGCTACCTTGTGGGTTCTGGGAATTGAACCTGGGTCCTTCTGGGCACTGAGCTCTCTCTCTCTCCAGCCCACCGCGATGAGTGTATTCATCACGTTAGCCTGGAGTTGATTAGAACACTCGCACCCACACCATCCCCAACGATGGGCACCTAGGTTATTGCAAATAACGCTAGCCAAGCGTTTCTGGGCACATTGTGTTCACTTTTGCATAGATCAGTTCAGCGAACGAACCTCCCACTGCTGTAAGGCCAGAAGGATGCATCAGCAGTGCTTGGCTTTGTTGCCGAAGGTAAGACCGGCATGGAGACCCCAGAGTGACCGTGAAGCATGCATGGGGAGGGCCTTGACTTGGTCATACAACTGAAACTCCCACACACATCGTGTGGGGACTTCGAATCGCCCAGAGTCAGCTCAGGATCCTGTGTCTGGCTCAAGGAGAAGCGGTCCAGAAGTTATGGGCCTGGCCTGACAAGCATGGTCGCAGCTCACTTGACATCCAAGGAACTAAGCAGCCCGTCCTGGGGTTTCTCTGGGGCAGTTGCGGGCTCCGCTGAGATTCCCAGGAAACAATCCGCAGAAGACAGAGCACAAAAAGGGATGCTACTGTGACCGACCCGGAAACTAGGCTCGCCCCTTCCTGCTCGCTCCGTGAAGCTAATTACAATTTTCCCAGTTCTTTAGATGGCCAAAACCGAGGAACCCCAAGGCGCATGCGCGCCACTGCCAGCCCAGGAATGTGTACGCATGCGCGAAGCTCGTGAGGTCACTAGAAATGGGAACTGGTTTCTCGCACTGCTCGTGCGGGTGGCGCCGTGGCTTAGTTGGTTAAAGCGCCTGTCTAGTAAACAGGAGATCCTGGGTTCGAATCCCAGCGGTGCCTCAACAGAGCTAGTTCGCTCCACTTTTGTGTCTCACCTTTCAGTTTTGCAAGACTTCTCACGGGACCGCTTCTCTGTCAGCGAAAGAGAGTATGGAAAGACTTTTAGCTGAAGAGGTTGTCGTGTTGCCTGCTAGCCCCTCCCTCTTGAGGAGGTCACCAGATAGCTGTCCGCAGAGTTCTCCCACAGGGGTGGCTATCCTCCGCAGTCTTTTGGCTTCTCAACCTTGCAAAGAATGCTGGTTTCTTCTTCCTGCAGCCGCACAGTGGGTACCAGGGCTCTGCTTACTAAGGACAGTTTGGTGAGACCAAGTGAGTCCCCAAAGTGGCCCTTGTGGCATCAGATCCGACCAGTCGATCTGCACCTGCAGAACACATCAAAACAAAACAAAACAAAACAAAACAAAACAAAACAACAACAAAACAACTACGGGTGGAGGATGGTCCCGAATGTCTCTAGGTCCTTAGTGTGGGGCCTGACCCTAAGGCCTGGGCTGTGATTGCCAAATACCAGGATGCCACAGGCACATGGAACTTCTTTGAGAGCCTTTGCGACCAGAGATTTGGAGGTTGGGGAGAGTTTGAAGTTTAAAGAATGTTCACGGGGGATATACTTAAGTCCAAACAAACCCAGCATGATAGGCCCAACGAACTTTAGAAAATGCAAGTGTGACCTGATGCCATTCCAACGCGGATACTCTTTCTTTGACAATTGAGGTTACAACCCCATAAATCATTTTAAACCGTCTTAAGGACTGGTCTGGTGAGATGGCTGAGTGGGTAAAGATGCTTTGCTGCTCACCCTGATTCCCCGAGTTCAATCTCTGGGTCTAACGGGGTGAAAGGCGAGAACTGAAAATTGTCTTCTGGTCTGTGAGTCCACACGCATGCTGCAGCTCATGTGTACCCCCCACAACAAATAAATTAATAGGAAAAAAAATGTCTTAAGTTTAAAAGCGACAAAGTAATTGCGTTAACCCACACATAACAAATGCGCATGGGCCTTTGCTTAGACAGGGCAGCATATGAAAACACACAATGCCCAGAAAAACATGTCAGTGCTGCTGCCGTAGGACTCCTGGGAGGGGATTGTGGGACATCTCTGTAGCTGGGGAAAAGACTGAGATTTAAAAACAAGTTTTTACTTGAGCACTATGGTCAAGTTGACAATACTGAGTTGAATTATTGTAAGCTGGGATGAACAAGAAAATTCACTTGTCCCAGAGGCAATTGTCTCTGCTTCCCCACAGGTCTGGGTTTATTGTGTGATTTTATGTTTATTTGTTTGTTTGTTTCGGTCAGTTCCTGACCTTTGCAACTTGGTTGTTTTGGCTGATCATTGCCAAGGAAACTGTGGGGGATATGTCCAAACTTGGCAAAGCTAACAGGGGCGTTCAGCCGAATCCAATTAGTGAAGGGTTTATTGGAAACTGCACTCGAGTCTTTCCAGGGCTGACTTAGTTCTAGCTCATCTTGGGTCCTGGGGTTTGGGGTGCTGTCTTTTAGATGCTGTTACCCTTTGAATAACCATAACGCTGGTGGTGCTCTTTGGGAGGTTGCAGAGACTTTGGGAGGTGAGGCCCAACACATGGGTGGGGGTTGGTTGAGGCGATGGTGTCAGTTCCTCAGAAGCGATCTCATCCTTATCCCTCTCTCTCCTCCTCCCCCTCTCCCTGCCAACCATGGGCTGAAATGGCTGAAACGGTGT
Source organism: Microtus ochrogaster (assembly GCF_000317375.1). NCBI lineage: Eukaryota > Metazoa > Chordata > Mammalia > Rodentia > Cricetidae > Microtus > Microtus ochrogaster. The sequence goes on from NW_004949130.1 coordinate 3,088,294, forward strand.
CCCTAATCCTCTTTTTAAGTAATTACAGGTGTTTTTCTACAGTAGTGGAAAGCTAGCTAATTCAGGGGACCAAGCGGAAATACTAGCTGGCTTGGGAGTCTGGGGCTTAGGAGGGGCTCTCAGAAGGGGCTCTCAGCTCCAAGGAAAAGCATTTGTGAGCGACAGCTGTGAGTTAGGAGCCATCTGATTGGGTGAGCATCCCCAAGCAGTAAGCAAAGCCAGAAGAGGAACAGGCCTGCTTTAACCAATCTGTTTCTGTCCCTTTAAAACTACTGAGGCGTCCCCTGCCTCAGGGTCTCTGCATTTAGTGTGGTTGTAGTGGGGGTGGGTGAGTGGGAAGCTGTTTCCAGGGTCCTCCGTGGGAAAAGTCCACGTCATCAGTGAGACTTTAGGTAATGTGTCATCTCCCCGCCCCTCCCCCCCACCTGCCCTACCTCTCTCCTTGTTTTTGTTTTTTGATTTTTCAAGACAAGGTTTCTCTGTGTATCTCTGGCTGTCCTGGAACTTGCTCTGTAGACCAGGCTGGCCTCGAACTCACAGAGGTCTGATGGCCTCTGCCTCCTGAGTGCTGGGATTAAAGGCGTGTGCTGCCACTAGTGTGTCATCTCTAAGGGAGAGCGCCTGGCACCATCCTTGGCCCAGCCTTTCCCAGGCTCCCATTGCTTCTTCCTTTTACAGGATCTCTTCATATTCATCACCCAAAATAAGACAGCACAGCACACCGAGTGGGAACAGCTATTGACAGTCCTTCTGTGAGACCATGTAAAACGACATCTTTCTTCACACTGAGCTATGTTTTATGTTGTAAATAGTTTTGAAAAGTGCCATTTGTGTCAACATGTAATTGGCAAATCACCATTATTTTTTAAATCGATAGATATTTTTCCTCAGATTTATCTTCTAGTGCTTTCACTGTTGAGATTATATATACACACACACACACATATAATACTGCACACACACAAGATCTAAATGAAATAAACAGTAACTTGGAGCCCCCAGTAATTTAAAAAAAATCTTAAAATTTCTTTTATGTATGTTCCTATTATGTTTGTGCACCATGTGTATGCAGTACCCATGGAGGCCAGAAGATGGCACCAGTTCCCTGGAACTGGAATTAATAAATGGTTGTGAGCTGACCTGTGGGTGGTGAAAACAGAACCCTGATCCCCTCCAGAGGCAGGAGCTGTTCTTAACTACTGAGCCCTATTTCCAGCACCCCCTCAGAAAACGTTAAGACTTGCAATAAAACATTTGAGAATCACTCTTTAGATGTAAAGGCTTAAAAAAATGGGTTTATTGCATTTGTGTGTGTGTGTGTGGTGTGTGTGTGTGTGTGTGTGTATACACACATGCTCACCACTCTGCCAGTGTGTAGCAAATACCTTTACTTACTGAACCACCTCATAGGGTCTTAACAGAAGCAGCTAAGTAAAGGTACTGGAGGCATGTGGGGATTGCGGTGAGAACGTTGAATTAATGTGCCCGTGGACTGATTGTGAGACCAACTGTTCTGATTGGTTGATAATCCTTTTGATATGGTTGAGGGAATTTTCTCGATTAGACCATAGACTTCTGACAAATAAAGTCTCAAGACTTTATAATCATTTCAGTACATCCTCAAGATGACGTCAGGACCAGGATAGGGGAAGCAGTACTACACCATGATGGCCCAAGAGATCCGGGAGCTGTGGAGGTTGAACACATGGAAACCAGCGGGCACATCTCTCAGCCACCCTTTAAGACCTAGAATTTTAGGTGTTGTGTGTGTGTGTGTGTGTGTGTGTGTGTGCCTATAGGGAATCTATTACTTTCTTACTTTCTCACATTTTGGGGAATACAAATACCTACCAGCAGATATCAACGATTGAAGTCAGTTATGAAACGAATCAGGCTCCAGCTCCAGCTGAGAATCCCAGTTAGGAGTACTGGGGCTCGACTCTTCTTTCTGGGTGTGAGCACTCCTGAGGTTGACCCTTGATTGCTGCCCTGGATGCCACAGATAGCATCTTGTTGCTGCTCACATACCCTGGCCTGCGGAGCTGAGCTCACTTGTGCCCTCTTCTGGACACAGGCTGCCAGGTGCATGTTGAAGCAGGGGCTCCCCCACTCAGGCTGTTGGCACTTTTGTGGAGGTTCAAGGCAGCATAGGCCCTGTTTGGCTGCCTAAGGAAGTGGGAACGCTAGAAAGATCACAGAGATATTTCCATCTAGGCTCAGAAACCACCGTTAAGATCAAGCATAGCCTGATAGGATAGCGTGGGGTACTTTATGGGGCTTTATGAGTCTACCGGTGTGAGCAAGAAATGCTGGGCAAATGGGAAGAATTAATTTAAGAAAACCAGGTGATATTAACCCCCAGGGCTGGGCCACAATCCCCAACCCACCCCTGTCCATCTGTTTGGGACAAAACACTTTCTTACAAACATTTTTGGGTAGGGGCAAGCAGTACTGGAGATAGAATCATAGGCAGGGGCCCTACCACTGAGCCACATACCCCAGCCCCTCACTGGGGGATTCTAGGCAGGGGCTCTACCACTGAGCCACACCCCAGCCCCTCACTGGGGGATTCTAGGCAGGGGCTCTATCTCTGAGCTATAGCTCAGATGTTTTGAGACAGGGTCCTACAATGCATCTCAGGGTAGTCTTGAACTCACCCTGTAACTGAGGCTGGTCATGAACTTAAAACCCTCCTGGCTCAGTCTTTCCAGAGCTAAGATTATAAGTCTATGATGTCATATTTAGCACGTGTAGTTCTACACAGTGAAGCTGTGCTCATTTGAACAGAGGGGAAATACTAGATTTGGGAGGCTTTTTATAAGAATGTTAAATTAAATTATTAGTTCAGAAAAATACTGGTTACATGTTGAAATGATACTATTTTAATAATATTTTAAGTGTATCATTAAGTCTAATTGATTAATTTTGTAAAGATTTATTAAGTCTAAGCATGTGTGTGAGTGTATGGAAGTATGTACAAGTGCCCACAGAGGCCAAAACAGAATGTCAGATCCCCTGGAGCTGGAGATGAAGTGTCTGTGAACCTTCCAGTGTGGCTGCTGGGTCCCGACCTCAGCTCCCCACTCTTCTCTCCAGTCCCAATTCTTTTTATTGTTTGTGTTTGTTTGTTTTGGTATTGGTGTTCAAATGTAGGGTCTCACACATGCTAAGCACATACTGTGGCCCAGGACTACACCCAGCCCCGCTTGTGCTTTAAATATTTCCCCAAAGCCTCCCATGCGGTTCCCATGCCACCTATGAGATAGCCCTGGCTGGAGAAGACATTAAAGGGGCTGAGGTACAGTGTGTCTACCAGGACTGTGCAGGTTGCCGGGCTATTTACGGCTACTATGTTACTCTTCTGTTTCTTGACTGTGAGCTTGGCTGTTCTATGTAGCGAATACGCATTGAATACGCATTGCGCGTAAGAAGCAAAAATAATGACAATGCATATGTGTCTACACCGTGCAGACCCCTTCGGCAACACCCCAGGAGGCTCGGCAAGGCTCATGCTCAGCCCCTTCAGAACAAGTGGGCTTGGAAGCTGATTTATTTAGTTGCAATTATCATTAGTTGTGTGCGTGTTTGTCCATGTATAGAGACGTGCATATGACTGTGGACAGCAGTCAGAGGCCTCAGATGCCCTGGAGCTAGCTGGGTTACAGGTGGTGGTGAGCTACGTGACATGGGTGTCGGGGACTGGACTCTGGTCCTTTGCAAGTATAGGAAGTGCTTTTAACTGCTAAGCTACCCGTCCACCTCACCCCACCTGCTTCTTCTCATGTCTTTTTCCTTCCTTCCTTCCTTCCTTCCTTCCTTCCTTCCTTCCTTCCTTCCTTCCTTCCTTCTTCTTTTTTCTCTCCTTTCTCTTTTAGTATAGGCGTTCATGTAGTTCAGGATGGCCTCAAAGCTGTAGTCTATAGCCAAGGCTGGCCTTGAACACCTGATTCTCCTGCCTTCACTTCTAAAGGGCTGGTTTGACAGGTGTGAGTCACCATGCCCAGTCCAGCATCTCATTTTTTTTTATAAGCTACCTGTCCGTTGCATACAAAATTCAAGCCACAGCCTAGGCAGGCCTGGACTGACCACCCCATTAGAATCCCTCACCTGGCCCTGTCTGACTCACCTGGGTGTGGACACTCCTGATTCTATCACTCAGGAGGCTGAAACAGTCTGGCTAGTGAGTTCTAGGCTAGCCTGGGCTACAAAGTGAGACTGTGTCACAACAAACAGCGGTGACATGTGACACGGAAGAACAGCAGATCTCTTTAAAGATGAGTTTCTAAAGAAAATAGAAATTTTCCCAGGCAGGAGTGCGATTCCAGGCCCCCAGACCTTAACACAACTGACTCCATTCAGGCCATAGCACTCAGTGTGTAGACAGCACCACCTGCAAAAACCAAAGCCATCAAAGTCCATCGTTCTAGAAAAGTCTCTAAATGAACTAATCTTGCTTTTTGGCTTTTGTTGCTCTGCTCCTGGGTAACCGTTCTAACAAGTGCCAACCCAGGTCGTGGTTTTTGTGTTTAGAAGTTCATCCTGGGAAAGGGTCAGTGTTACACTGGGATCCTAAACACCCAGTGTAGTGGCCAGCCAGCTCATGAAGACTATCTACTGGCTTAACCTAATGTCTGTGTGGTCTTCTCTTGTGGATACCCCACAACACTGTCCAGTAGGTAATCGATACTAACCGTTGAAGCCGTTGTGGCCGGGGCAAACCACACTGTCCTCACCGTGGTCTTTGATGGGTGAGGGGAACTGTAAAGTAAAAAGGTCTGAGCCAACTCTGAGGTTTGAAAACCTACCAAGCCCACCAATCCCTGGGCTTGCCTTGAAATCTCACCACCCTGGAAATTTCCCCTGGAAAGCTCCTCTCCCAAGAAACTCTGTCTCAGCCTGTCTCCCGCTCAGTTCCCTGCTGCTTCTCACTTGAGCAGAAGCAGCCCCCCTCTGTGTCTTTCCCGATAAATCTCTTGTGTGAGGTTTTTTTTGTATGGTGTGACTTTGTGGTCTTCCTTGACTCCCAACTGTCAGGATGCTGTTCCCTTTAGAGCTGTAACACTGGCATAAGGGAAACCGTAAGGGGCCTCGGAGCTGGCACAGAGCACAGCCAGACACCTAATTCTTGGCACAAGGGAGATTTATCAACCAACCGGGAGGGACAAGCAGGGTGGGGATTGGGGGTGGGGGTGAGGGTGGGGTTGCCTCTGGAACTGACAAGGGCAGCAACAGGTGTATCTGAAGAAGTGGATTTTAAGAAGGAAGGGGAGTCTGTGTGAGGATGAGTTGGTACATTTTGGTTGGACCTGTTAGACAGTGAATCTTGATTGCCGGACCTTGGTGTTTTGATAGGTGGACTTTGGAATTTTAGTCAGACACAACGAAGTGGCCAAATAAGGGGGTAGACCTTAGCGGCTAGCTTTAGGAATGTAATCTAACGGTTTAGCAAGAAAGAGGGAAGGGGAAAGAGCCAGGCTTCCAGTGGCGTGTTTGCCGTGCTTAGGCCTATATAGAGCCTTTTAGATACCTTTGCCCTCAGAGCCCTAACGCTTATGAGAATTCTCTTTGATTTCACCAGTGTAAGAATCTCACCTGGGCAGGTGCTTGGATGACAGGCGCAGTGATGGCATAAGAGCAGACACAAGACTCCAGAGAGCTTCTGAATTTGGGCTTTTATTTCTCTCTATATATATATATCAGAGTCAGTGAGCCTTCTCAGGATCAGGAAAATGAACTGTTAGCCCCCACCCCCCTTCTGCCTGGGCCCCAAGAGCTCACAACTGTTCTTGGTGGGTTCATTCTCTGCCCATCACGTGAACTTTACAGCTTCATGGCCACCTTGGGCCATACATCACACACAATAGAATTAAACATTGGCTCTTGCCAACAAAATTAAGATAAACAGGATTACTTCTCTTTGGTGATAAAAAAAAAATGAAAAAAAAAACCTTGAAGAAAAATACAGGGAACTCTCTTTGCTTTGTAAACAGCACAGGATGCTGTCTAAATATGAATTGAATGAATGAATGTTGGAGATGAGTGTGTCCAAGGCCCATTGTCTGGATTTGAGGTGGGTGGTCTGTAACACATCAAAACTTTCTCTGGGGGAGATGCAACACACATCTATGCAGTCCAGATAGGGAGCCACGAGAGACCAAAGTGTGGATACCACCAAAGTCCAGCTTGGGGAACCAATGGGTTGGTCTGGGGTTACAGGAATATGAGTGAGAGGTTACTTACAGGAGCAGAAATGACTCAGAGACAGTTGTATCGCCAAATCCTAGCCAGCACACAAAAGCTGGGAACCTGGAGCACACTGCCCAGCCTGCAGGCAGCTCACAAGACTGGAGGGTGTCCTTTCCAGATACCTCAGCTGGTCTGAGATTCTTCCAGGCAGTTGGACTGGTTTCTGCTTCTTCAGGGCAGCAGGTGTAATCTCAGAGTCTTCTTTGTAGTTTGGTTTGATTACTCTTGGGAAGATGGGGTCCACCTAGAGAATCTGGTCAGCTTCAGGGACTTCCTGGAGTTGTTTACCTTTCTGTTTAAGGAGCTTCCCAGCAGAATGTGATGTTTCAATCTTGGAGGAAATGGATATACAACAGCGACAATTACTCTCCCTCCACCTTTTTTTTTTTTTTTTAAAGGCAAGATCTCTATGTAGTCCTGACTGTCCTGGAACTCATTATGTTGACTAGGCTGGTTTTGAACTCACGGAGATCCATCTGGCTCTGCCTCCAGAACGCTGGGATTAAAGGAGTGAGCCACCATGCCTGGCTTACTCCCTTGTTGTTGTTGGGATTTTTGTTTGTTTATTTTTAACTCACCAAAGACAGAAGGATTCCAGTGCTGAGGAAGGAAGTCCACACTCAGTGGGTGGACTTGGTGACTGCAGCCTGCACTTTGTCCCCTCAGGGCCAACGCCAGGGACTTGGCATGAGCTGTCTATGGTAATGTAAATTTGCCTCTCCATTGAGGAATACCTTTCCTTTTTTTTTTTTTTTTGGTTGTTATTTTAGATTTAGGAGCTGGAAGGACACCAAGAAGCTTTCTGGCATGATTATTTCAGCTGCTGTGATATTAATGATTCACTAATTGAAAAATAAAATACCCTGGAAGCCCTTTGCTGAGGGAGTGAGTCAATCCAGGGGACAAATGTGCTATTCTAAGACACCTAAGGAGGCACAACGTCTTTCTGTTTCCGTGGGGTTTGTTATTGTTGTGGTTTGTTTGTTTTTAAGGCATTGTTCTGCTATGTAGACCTGACTGTCAGGGAACTTTCTATACAGACCAAGCTGGCCTCAAACTCATAGAGACCGACCTGCTTTCTGCTTACTAGATCCCGGGGTTAAAGGTACACGTGTTCCCCCACGCTCTGTTCTCTTCCAGTTTCTAAGGATTTGTTTCTTCCCCAAACCACACTGAAAGGCAAGTGGAAATATATGGAAATGTGCCCAATCAAGTACATGCAAACTGAACCAGCTTTTTTTTTTTAAATCACATAAGCCACCAGCCTTATAGTCCCTGCCCTTTCTATCCCATTCTCCCCCCCCCCCCCCGCACTGTGCTTTGTAGATGACCGTGGTCTTTCCAAGTTGAATGTCTGTGTAACCTGGCAGTGAGGAAGTTTATTAGGGCCATGTTCCCAATGGTGCATATGGTCTGTGGCGGCAATAAAGTAATGTTTGATTAAGGCGTGCACCTCGGATTTTCAACATCTACTGTTCTTGCAGTTACTACGACACAGCCTCATGCCAGAAAGCCTGTGTGACTGGCCTTGTCGTGATACCTGTTTCAGTGCGTTGGTTGGCAATGGAGCTTGAAGTTTCTTGTAGTGATGCTGGTATAAGTCACTGAGAGAGCGAGAATGCTTTGAGCTCCAGGGGTGAGGGGAGTGAGAATAGGCCCACTCTCTAAGCGCATCCTGATGATGTGTGTCATACTGAAAGGTGAGGGTTTTTTTCCCCTCAAAGGAAACCTCTAGGAACAGGTTGGGTCCATGAATGCATTGCTGTCTGTGCGGGGCAGAAGTTAAAAATTGAGGCTACCAACTTTTGCATGAGAATGTGGAAGGGTACTGCAAAAATATCAAGTCATGGAACTGCTTCCTGTGAGTCCATTTCTGTCAATAATACGTTTATAAGCATTTTCAAAAGCAATCGGGCCAGTCCCAGAAGGGCAGATGCCACACGATTCCAGTTAGGTGAGCCACCGACACTGGGATGTGCCAGGGGCTAAGGGGAAGTGGGGGGGGGATAACTTGTTTAAAAGAAGTTTAAAGAAGATAGGGAAAGTTCTGGAGGTGGAAGGTGGTGAGACGTCTCATAATGTGGTCAAATTTCTAAAAATAATTTTTATTATTTCCAATTGTGTGTATATGTGTACATGTGGATACATGCCTGTGAATGCGGGTGCTTAAGAAGGCCAGAGACATCAGATCCTGTGGGGCTGGAGTTCCAGACAGTGTGAGCCACTTGACATGGATGCTGGGACCCAAATAAGTGTTCTTAACTACTGAGCCATTTCTCCAGTCCTGTGATTTAAAAAGGTGTGTTTATTTTTATTTTATAGGTATGCGAGTTTGCATGCATGTATGTATGCATGTGTGTGTATGTGCACCATATGCACACAGTGCCCAAGGAGGCCAGAGGATGGCATCAGATCCTCTGAGCCTGGTCCACGATGACAGCAGATGAACCATCTCTCCAGTACCTATGTATGTTTCAGGTGAAGCATGAAGGTAGACAGAGGGACTGAGTGGTGGACAGAAAGAGGTCTAGAGGGGGAGGGGAACAGAACAAGAGGAGGTGATGGGAGAAAAGGAAAAACACATGTGGCATGTTTTCTCATACATACGCATTCTCTCTCTGAAATGTATGTATATATGTACATACATACACATATGTATATATACATATCTACACACATATACAGGGTTGTTTGGGAGAGGATGGGGATCAGTGAGAGGTAGGGGCAGGAGACAAACACTAGACGGTGGCTATGAGCAGAGTACAGGGGCACACACATACGGAAATGTCATGATGTAATCCATCAATTTGTATACCAACTAAAAATATTAGAAATCGGGATGAAAACTCACCTAAATAGGAGAGAGGAAAGATGGCTGAAATAACAAAAGAGGATTGCTGAAATTAGCAAAACTAACAGCGTTGCTCTTGGGTGGTCCTTTTGTTTACTTTACAACAAACATATGTCACTTCTATATCCAGCCAGCTCATTCTGGCCAGTCTGTGAGCCTTAGAATCAGTGGGTATCCCGTCCCCATTTAAAAGTCAAAAACTGGTGTCTTCTCGGTTTGGAACCTGCCTCCCAGATGCTGCCAAGCATTTCTGTCTGGCAAGTGTAACTCAGAAGCAAATGTTTAATCCCCATCCTTTCCCTGATCCCTACTCCTGTAGATTCTAACTTCCCAAGCGACTGGAGGCCATTTCTAGCCACGGTGATGCCACTGACCACCAGGGGACGTATGTGCGCATTTGGGGGAGAAGAGAGAGGCTCTGCGGTGGTGATGGAAGCCTTTACTGCAAAACAGGCACCAGCTGGGCACTGGCAAGGACTGGGACACCTCAGCTCCCTGCAGCTGCTTCTCACCTTTGCATTCCCACCTCTAAAGAGAGACACGGTTGGTGCAGGCGCCACCTGCTGGAGCAGGGACTGACAGACCCTTTATTTACCTCTCAGCGGGAGCAGGGATCTCTACCAAGGGCTTTTCTCCCAGGGTTGCCAGGTGGTGGTGGCAGGGGAGGGGGACAAACTCCCATATCTTTAGTTTTATTTTCTTCGGTGCACTTTCTCTGTGCCCGTGGTGTGCTTGTTTGCTAGAGCCCCTGTCCTCTCCTCCAGGGCTCTATCACCAGACCGCAGACTGCGTCTGACCGGCACAGGGTTCCAATAGCATGAAGTGTAAAGAAAGAATGAGTAAAGACTCGAGTAGAGTCATGAGCTAAGGCGTCTCTGAGACCGGAGGTGTGAGCAAGGAAAAGCTCAGTATTCATCACTGGGAATAGAGAGAACCAGGCTGACGTGTGTGAGTGCATCCGTGTATAGACAAGTTGCCTACCACTGCACACCAAACAAAGCACCCCCATGCTTAGTGCCTTAAAAAATGGATGGAGTTGGACAGATGCCTTAGCTGTTAAAAGTGTCGCCTGCTCTTGCAGAGGACCTGAGTTCAGTTCCCAGCATCCATGCACAGTGAGTGGTTCACAGATGCTTCAAACTCCAGCTCCAAGGGGTCTGACACCCTCTTCTGGCCTTTGTGGACACACACACACACACACACACACACGAAGGGGTGGACACAGACAGACAGACAGGAAGAGACAGAGAGACTTAGGACAGTTGCAATGTGGCTTTTCTCAGGGTGGGCAAGAAGAGAGCAGAGAGGACGGTCTAAGATGGAAGACTCATACATGGGTATACATCCTTTTTTTTTTTTTCAGTACTGAGAATTAAACCCAAGTAACAACCAGCCCCTGCTAAGCCCCACTTTGCCACTGAGCCATGCTCCCAGTCCCTCACTAGTGGGCTCTAGGTGGGTGCTCTACCATTAAGCCATGCCAAAGTGCCAAAGGGTCCTATTCAGGAGGTGGAGGAGCCTTTCTCCACAGGTCTCTTACCCATCTTGCCAGTCTCAGCTCCCCAGGATCTTTGTTTGTGTCCTTGCCTCCACACACAAAATCTTCATTCCCATGGAGACAGCAGGGTTAACTCATCTCGGGGACTCTTCACCATTAATCCAGGTACACTGGATTTGGATGGACTCCCCGGCCCCAAGTCAGCACCTCAGCCACCAGTGTTTCAACACACTTCCCAGTGCTCCAGCAAGCCCAGTGGGAGGTTCTTGATTGGAGTCTGGAGCTGCACTCAGAAGGCTACACAGCCCAAGGTGCGCTGGTGCCTACGTTCTATGACAATAAAGGCCTCTGTGTGTGCGTGCATGTGTGTGTCTGTGTGTGTGCATGTGCGTGCATATGTGTTCATGCATGCATGTGTGTGTGCGTGTGTGTGTCTGTGTGTGTGCATGTGCGTGCATGTGCATGCATATGTGTTCATGCATGCATGCATGTGTGTGCGTGTGTGTGTCTCTGAATGGTGCTTTTATAACATACTTCCTCTCATTAGCCAAGCCTATTTTTAAAAATTACTGCTCAGTATTGAAGGAAAACTGATTTTATTGCTTCTGGTCTATAGTAGTGAGCGTTGTAGAATACTAGTTGAGGATGTGTTACATTTGTTTATGCTGTGAAATATTTGTTTAATGATGCAAAGAAGGACTGCATTCTTTTATATTGCATTTGTTTAACTCTGTGAAGCTGTGTTAGTTTGCCTGTCTAAAACACCTGATTGGTCTAGTAAAGAGCTGAACAGCCAATAGCAAGGCTGGAGTGCCATCAAGCATGTCAGAGGAGCGGCGAGTGGCAATTGAAGTTCAGGTGTCAGCCCACCAGAAGGGAATCCTCTGATGGGCCAATCTCATTTAGGCAAGGCCACGGGACTACAGGCCTCAGAATGTTTTTTGCTTCTGCTGTGCCTTTACATGCTTGCTACGCCTCTCTTTCTCTGGTATCTAGCATGGTGTGAGTGGACGCGGGGAGAGCTCCACTACCTGTAGTGTAGTGTGTTTATCTCTTGGAAACATCCCGTTCTACTGGGCATTTTTACCGTGGATTGTCAAGATGACCCCTCCCTAAGCTGTACTGTCTAATTTGATAATAATAATGACAGCTTATGCAGAATTTTGATGAATAAAAATAAATACCAGGATAAATTTCACAGCCAGGGCCTGTGAGTCTCAGCTAAGGAGCTGCATAGATTGTAGCTCAAGTTAGTGACTAACAATTGTGCCCCAAGGCCCAGCCAGTTTAAATTCTTTTAACCTTAATATTCACAGATCTCAGAGTTCATCAAAGCTGAAACAAAATTTTGAAAACAACGAAGTTAGACTAAGATGGTTTTGTTAAATAACTTTGAGGTAAAAAACCCAAGAAGACAATCTAAAGTTGTAGAAAGGCACAGAGTTAGATGCAGGACTCTTTAGCATCAGGGAACAAGAACAAAGCAGCCCAGTCATTACTGGCTGATGGACTCTCCTTGCTCGGTTTGGTTGATGACCAAAGATGATTAGTTCCTTATGCCCATTTATGCCCTCAATCTCCTGATGTAAAAATTCTATTAATGAATGGATATGTACCCTAAAGATTTAATGTAGAGCCTTTTCATGTATAAAAGTTTAGGTTTATGATTTAAGATTCCTTATAAGATTATCTCTCAAGATACATAATAAAGTAATTGGCCCTTTCTTTGTAACTGCAAAATGTACCCTGCCAGTAAAAGACCCGACAAGAACACCTTGTTTGCTCGCATGGTTAATCTATAACAAGTTGCTTGGGTATGAATGTGTGTGGGTTCCTGGGATAATTTGTTTTACACCCGCAATACATAAAATGTTTAATCATGTGAGGGAGATAAAAAAAACATGTTTTTACCTATAATCATTAGCTTAAAACATGGAATGCAACTGTTCTGACTCTTGCATTGCCTGGAGAGAAAGAAAATAAAGAGAAGAATAAGGAAGGAAACCGTCAAGAGTTTGTAAGTGTCTTTCCCCTCACCTCCCTCAGATAGAAAAGATTAGCTTCCCCGACTTCCTGGATTCCTGTCAAAGCCCTGGCGCTGCTGGAGGCTGCCCCCAGACAGCGGTGCAGGGGAAAGGATAGGCAGGGCTCTGGTGGGCAGAGAGAATAAATAGAAGAAGAAAGAGAGAGAAAAGGGGATCAAGGAACGAGAAAAAGAGGAGAAGAGCCAGGGGCCAGCCACCCAGCTACATAGCCAAACATGGAATAAGAAGGAAAGAAAAGATATACAGAAACAGAGAAAGGTACAAGCCCAGAGGCGAAGGAGAGATGGGGTAAGTTAGGAAAGCTGGCTAGAAGCAAGGCAGCTAAGGCCGAACATTTATAAGAAAAAATAATATTCAGGAGGATGCCTATATGTTTGTCTTTGGATTCACCTTCTAATTTAGCTTCTCTAGGATCGCGAATTATAAGCTCACTGTCCTTTATTTATGGCTAGAAACCAAATATGAGTGAGTACATCCCATGTTCCTCTTTTTGGGTCTGGCTTACCTCACTCAGGATAGTGTTTTCTATTTCCGTCCATTTGTACGCAAACTTCAAGAATTCCTTGTTTTTTACTGCTGAGTAATACTCTAATATGTATATATTCCATACTTTCTTCATCCATTCTTCCATTGAAGGGCATCTAGGTTGTTTCCAGGTTTTACAATGGGGATGTTCTTTCGGGAATTCACCAAGACCAGCTAGCCTGGGTCTGAAAAAGCATGGGATAAAACCGGACTTACATAGCGGACAATGAGGACTACTGAGAACTCAAGAACAATGGCAATGGGTTTTTGATCCTACTGCACATACTGGCTTTGGGGGAGCCTAGGCAGTTTGGATGTTCAACTTACTAAACCTGGATGGAGGTGGGCGGTCCTTGGACTTCGCACAGGTCAGGGAACTCTGATTGCTCTTCAAGCTGATGAGGGAGAGGGACTTGATCAGGGGAGGGGGAGGGAAATGGGAGGCGGTGGCGGGGAGGAGTCAGAAATCCTTAATTAAATGAATAAATTTAAAAAAATTTTAAAAAAAAGAAAGAATAAGCCTCTGTGTGGAATTGATTTATTTGGGAGCTGGGTGGCGGGTCCCCGAAAAGAGTAAAGAGTAAAAAGCAACCTACTACAAATGGTGTCTGGGGAGACAGCTCCTTGGGTAAAGGTGCTCACCAAGAGACTGATGACCCACACGGTTGTCCTCTGACCCCGACACGCGCACCATGACGTGCACACAAAATATACAGATGTGCTAAAGATGTAAACAGATGGCAATGGCTTTAAGAGTGTGGCTAGACACACTGGGCTATGAAGGTTCCTGCAGAGGAGCAGGGCTCGATAGGTGACCATGGCCAGGGCACCTCACATGGTAATCACAACTGTGTTCTGAGCCTTGCCCTCCCCACCCTGCAAGACCAAGGCTCTTAGACGACAGAGACACTGGGAACCTGACCTCAGTCATCAACAGCCACCCAAGGCTACCCTACTCCTAGAGTTCACATGTAACTCATATTGTTAATATTTTTATACCAATTAAAGAGATTTACACTGTTTTTAACCATCTTTCCACAAGGAAAACATACAGGATAATTTACTAAACTTTTTAAAAAAGATTTACTTATTTATTATATATACAGTGCCCTGCCCACAGGCGTGCCTGTAGGCCAGAAGAGGGCACCCACCAGATCTCATTACAGATGGTTGTGAGCCACCATGTGGTTGCTGGGAATTGAACTCAGGACCTCTGGAAGAACAGCCAGTGCTCTCAACCTCTGAGCCATCTCTCCAGCCATAACTCATATTGTTACAACCAAGTAAGTACCCTGATAGTTTGCTTTTAATAAATTTTACTTTTGTAATGGTAAGAGACACATAATACATTTGCCATCTTAAACTCCTTTTTTAAAAGTATTGGTGATCAAGTCCAGGGTTACACATGCTAGGCAAGGGCTCCACCACTGAGCCACCCCCCAGCCCCTCACTGGGGGATTCTAGGCAGGGGCTCTACCACTGAGCCACGCCCCAGCCCTCACTGGGGATTCTAGGCAGGGGCTCTACCACTGAGCCACGCCCCAGCCCTCACTGGGGGATTCTAGGCAGGGGCTCTACCACTGAGCCACGCCCCAGCCCTCACTGGGGATTCTAGGCAAGCACTCTACCACTGAACTGTAGCCCCATAGCTCCATTAACCATTTAAAAACCACAAAACAGACTGTGTAGATGGATTCATACTGTCACAGCCACCGTCCCTGTCCATTTATAGACCTCTTGATTTTCCCAAACTGAAACGCTGCCTCCCGTAAAGAGGTTTTTTTTTTCCTCCAACCACTGTTCGGCTTTCAGTCCGTATGATTTCGACTACTCCAGGTTCCCCATTTGAGCGGAGTCATGTACAGTCTGTCCTTCCGTGATTGATTTGTTTTACTTACATAACGCTCTCAAGGTTCATCCGTGAGGCACCTTTGGTCAGAATGTCCGTCTCTCTGAAGTCCCATCACACAGTATGTGCGCCACGGCCCATCTGCTCATTCGTCTGCCAATGGATACTTGGGCTGCGTCCATGTTTTAGATACTGTTAATAACTCAGTTATCAGCAATGGTGTACAGGTCTCTACTCAAGCCCCTCATTTAAACGCTTTTCAGTATGTACCCAGAAATGGAATTCCTGGGTGACATGGTCGTTTCATTAAGTCTTTTGAGGCTCCACACCATACTGTTTGCTCTTAGGGGTGGTGCAGGACCTGACCTCAAACGTACAGAGATTCCTTCTGCCTCTTCTCGGGTCACGGGATTGAAGAACGTGCAGAGCTGGCATGTGCCACCACGGATTTTGCCTGCACGTGTCTATTGTGCCACGCATGTACCTGGTGTCCAAGGAAGCCGGAAAAGGGTCTCCGATCCCCTGTGATTGAGTTGTGAACCAATGTGGGTACTGGGAACCCAACCACAGTCATCTGGAAGTTCAACAAGAGCTCTTAACCACGGAGCTGTCTCTCCAACATTGCTTCATTATCCGATTTTCAAACTCTTTAACACTCCCCGAAGAAGTCTGTTTTGGAATAATTACAAAAGAACGGCAAGAACAAGAAAACACAGAAAAACTCAAGCATCTCCCCAAACGAATACTTTCGGTTTCTGCACAGTGGAAGTGAATTTCAGCCCTCATAACGAATGGGTGATGAATGCCTCTGAGAGCACGCACTCACACTCAGGAGCATGGGTGTGGAAGCCGAGGCTCACCTGAGCTGGGGCAGCCTCCTCGCCAAGGAGCCTTTGGGCACCTCCGTTTAGTATCAGTTATAAAGGACAGCAGACCTTGATTGAGCCCAACTCCTCGTTTCTTCTCTCAAGCCCATTCTGGTTTTTGCTTCCCCTGAATTCAACCCCTTGGTTTACAGGTCGTCTCCAAAGGACAGGTCCAAGCTTGGAAAGCATGTGTCACCGCGATTCCCTAGAAGATGAGGGGTTACCGAGCGGGTCAGGGACAAAGATGGGTCTCCAGAGACCTCTCAGAATTCTCCCTAATGTCCCTTAATAGGCCTCACTTTTCAAAAGTGAGTCACTTTAGGGTCAGGATGAGGTAAATGAAGTCAGGCCTCAGTCCTGCCCCTCCGCGCCTCCACGCATTGTCCTGGTCCCTCAGCCGCCCTTTCAGTGCCACCCCCACCTCTCTTGACCCTCTATCTCCTTCTCTCCCCAGCACAGTAGCCAGGGGTCCTGGCTTCCGGAGAGAGACCAGATTTTGGGATCAAGAGGCCAGGCGAGCGCTGCCCAGGACCCCAGGCGCAGTGCCAGCCTTAATCTCAGGGTCCAGGGTCGGGAGCTAGCGGGGCCCCGCCAGAGCCGCGTGCGTGGAGCTGTCCAGCACCCCGAGGCGGGGCGTGTGCCCCCCGGCCCGCCCCAGCCGCCTCCGCCCGCCCTGTCAGCGCCACTGCGGCTCGGCGGGCGCGTCACGTGGCTGGCGCGGCGCGGCCTCCCGGCTCCAGGCTCAAGCTAGGGGCCGGACGGGGGGGACAGACGGAGACCCACAGACGCACCCTCGGTGGCACCGTGCGGGCGGCGCAGCTAGGGGCGACCCGGGGACCCGACGGGCAGGGCGCGCCGGGGCATGGGCGTGCCGGGGGTGTCGTTGCACAGGCCGGGCTGGGCGAGCCGGCCGGGGCTTGGGGACAGCGGCGGCCGAGGGTCCTCCCTGGCGACCG
>NW_004949130.1:3105364-3135501 GCF_000317375.1 Microtus ochrogaster
GGCCGCGGGGCCGGAGGGGGCGCCGGGCGCCAGGGCGCCGCTCGCAGTCGTCTGCCTGGGTGAGTGGGCCGCGCGGGCCGGCCGGGGGAGAGCTTGGAGCCCGCACCGCGATGGTTCCCGTGCCCAGGCTGCGGAGCACCCTTGGGCTACCGAGGAAGGGGACTCCCACAAAGCGGCAGTCCAGTCCCGGAGCTGGGGGTGGGGTGGGGAAGCAAGAACGCCGGCCTTGGGTTCCTGGGGGAGGCTGGGGTTTGCCTGTCGCCTTCAGGCCGCCTGAGCTGCGGCCTCCAAAGCTGCGGACAAAGGCCTGGACTGCTGCTCCCTGAAGAAACCGGTTCTTGCCTGGAGTCAGGACAGGCCTGGGAGCTAGCCAAAGATGGGGACTCGGCTTGGGGGTTGAGGGTTTGGGGGAGGCAGATGTGAGAACTCGTTTTCCCATTGTGTCTTCCTGAACCCAGATGGCCATGGGCCGGTTCAGTCCTGATGGGAGTGGGAATCTGTTCTGGGGAGGGCTAAGAACCTGCCCGGACTGGTTAGAAGGCTCCTTCCCTGACCAGGAAATTTTTCTGTCCACTTTCCTGGGGCCCACTGCAGGGGAGGGAAGGAAAGAGTTAAATCCTCTACCCACATGGCTCTTTATTTACCTTGATGAAGGAGGGAGGCCCTGAAGAACTGGGGTCATTAGGGGACAACTGGTGATGTCACCATTGAGGTCCCAGGAACCTGACAGCCTCCCTGAAACCACTGAAATGATAAGCTGGGGGTGGAGGAGGAAAGCTTGCTCGTTTTAAGTTGTAACTCTCTTCTAGTCCCCAAGAATAAAGAAGGGGTGAGTGTTGGGGGGAGGGGCTACTGCATACATAGGCCCTGTGAGGTAATCGAAGAAGTGGCATATGCCCAGCGTGCCTGGGTCCCGTGCTGTGGGTGGTCATGGCATCTGGGTCCCAGCTGTGTGTTTCCCAGGTGGGCAGGGCAGAGGTAAGGTCCTCCTGGCTCAGGGGGTGTCCATGTCTGGGCCTAGAAGATCCTGAATTCCCTGTCTCGGGCTGTGGGTGTATGAAGGCAGGTCCTGAGACCCTCTGAGTTTCTAGCTTTGCCTATCCCAGAAGGAACAGGTGGGAGGGAGGTTCTCTGGCAATGATCTGGGCCATGCCCAGTGAGGTAAAGGGGGCCTTGACTTCAACTGTATTGTCCGGTGTTCACTGCTAGCTCAAACATGTGCTCGGGACTCCAAGAGATACTGTCCCTTACTGACATCTCTTTGTGTCTTCCACAGTGAATCTCTTTTTTACTGGGAGGCTCAGCAGTGCAGTCCCTGCCTTAGGTGAGTAAGCCCCTTTCTCCTGG
The DNA here is from genome assembly GCF_000317375.1 of Microtus ochrogaster. NCBI lineage: Eukaryota > Metazoa > Chordata > Mammalia > Rodentia > Cricetidae > Microtus > Microtus ochrogaster. The sequence continues at coordinate 3,106,712 of NW_004949130.1, forward strand.
CTGCCTGGGGTTAGCGTCTTGCCCGTACCCCATGGCCATCAGGCCTCTGGTTGAACAAACCTTTCCCTCTGCACCTTTACAACATCACGATGGAGCTGTTGATGGCAAATGGATTTAAGTTTAGTGAGCCTTGATTTCTTTGATAAAATAGGTGAATTGCCAGACTACCTCAAACCTGGCCTAATGGGTCCATTGAAGCAATGGCCCAGGGTGTTCAGGAAGGGGCCGGGTGCTCTGTGACTTGGTACCACTGCTGATTTCCACAGCCCTGTGCAGTTGATAGACGTGCCTCTGTGGGCTGTGGCGTTCCTGAGAAACACTGGATGCTCGTGTGCATTAAATAATGCCTAGGGTTCGCTTCTAGAGGTAAGATTCATGTTGCCACTGAGGCCAGTACCATTGAGGGAAAAAAAAAATCAGACCGTTAAGACTATTTTGGTAGCACAGGCCCATAATTCCAGCTACTCTAGAGACTGAGGCAGAAGATTGAAGTTAAGACCTGCCTCAGTTACAGAGTAAGTTCAAGGAAAGTCTGGCTAACTTTATGAGACTCTGTCTAAAACTTTTTTCTTTTAAAGGGCTGGAGATGTAGCTCAGTAGTAGAGCACTTGCCTAGAATCCACCAATGAGGAGCAGAGGGCATGGCTCAGTGGTGGAGCTCTGCCTAGCCAGGGGTTCAAGCTGGGGGTTCAAGGCTTGGCCAGGCTGACTCAGGATGAGGGGAACCACAGCTTGCATCGAGGTTTCTAGGAGGAAGGCAAAGCCATCAGGCAAACAGCTTTGACAGATTACAATGGCCTATTTGAGTTGTTGTGGTGGCTAGTTCTTGGGCAGCCTCTGACTGGCTGGTACCTAGCCCTGGGATTCTTCAGGGCAGAACAGCATATTTATTGGCTTGTGTGTGAGGTTCAGGAGGATGGTGGATAAGAACACAGCGCCGGATCTACGGCTCTGCGTGTGAAAGGCTTGTTCCAGGCAACTCGCAGCCGAGAGGTCACACATAAGGTGTGAGAAAGCAGCGAGAAGCCCTGTGCTGGCCTCCTGCCTGTCAGTGCTGCCTGGCCATCTGATGGCCGTCTTTGAGCTCTGAACTGGTGTCAAGAGAGGGAAGGGCAGCCACAAATGTGGCTGTTCGTTCCTCTCCTTGGCTGTGGAGAGGCTCCCGCTGTTTGGAGAATAAATAGCTCGGATAGTTGTAAGGCAGGTGACTGAGGGAGCCTGCTCTATCACTAATACAGTGTGGGCCTCGCCATCTCTTGCTTCTTTAGTCAATATGTGGCCATCTTCAGCAAACCCTAAAATGGTGTATAGTACCATGTATAGTGTTGCATGCCTGGGGAGGCTGAGGCAGGAGGATTGCAAGTTCCAGATCAGTCTGGGCTACATAGAGAGACCCTGCCTCAAAAGTAAGCCAGAGCTTCCAGAGGCTAAGTAATTAGCAGAAGTACATTGAGACAGGGTGCCTTGGGGTGTGGTCAGTAAGGATGTGTGACCCCAAGTCTGGGGACCTAGAACCTTGTGTTGTCTCTTGCGCCACACGGTGAAGCAGGAGCTATGTGGGATTTCTGGTTTTAGTCTGCCACTGAGCCCACTGAGACTCAAGGTCTAGCTGGAGCTGATCACAGGATTATGGGAGGTGGGCAGAGGCATGGTAGAGATATTCATGGAGTCCAGTTTCTCTGCTTGTCTGGAAGACTGGGCTTCTGCCCCCGCCCCATCCTCTCTGTACCCCAACTCTGTGTTTTTCTGCAGCTGGGCCTCCTCTGCTGACCCAGGCTGGCCCAGGGCCCTGTCTTAGTCAGCACTGACCAACCCCACCCTGCCTGATGTACTGACCACAAAGGACGGCCCAGTTTCACATCCCGATTCCAGGAAAGCACTGGGTCCCGTGTCTGTGGCCAGGGTACAATGCGGGAAGTGGGCTGAGAGAACGCTGATACCTTGCAAGCGTGAACCCCAGACCAGCCCTTCTGCTCCTGGTGGGTGGGTGGGCATTGCTGTCCCAGATGTGTTCCCCAGGTTTGCAGAGCGATGCTCAAGCGACAAGACTTACTCATCCCCGCGCACTGGAGAGAACGACCTAGGTCCTCATGTTGGCCTTCCTAGCAGACTATGGTCACTCACCAGCAGGGATGGTCGTTCACCCATTGCTGCCTCTGCATGGTGCTCCTGATGTTGGGAGCTGACTGTGCAGCTTGCATGGCAGTGGCAGGCGGTAGGGTGGGTCCCAGTGTCCCTGGATCCAGCTCTGAGCCCTCTGGCATTGCTGACCAGCTTTTCCCCGGCCTACCTGACCTCTCCCAGCATGGGTCTCATGGTTGTATTTCCGAATACTTTCTCTATGTTCCGACTGTCTCCTAGCCCTTCCTTTCTCAGCCTGCACCAGAGACATTCTGGTCCCTCAGTCCATTCCTTGCTCCTCCTCTGGTAGGTCTTCCCTGGATCAAAAGACCTACCTCATGCATGCCCCACTCCCCTCTGTCATGCTAGGGTTGGCCTGGATAAGCTTCCACTGTCTTCTACTCAGATATACACATGGCCATATGCCTGAGGGAGAGAGGAGCCCAGCTCCCTGCTGTCAGATTACAACATGCAGGTGACCAAGTTGCTGATAGCCTTTGGAAATCAGATCTACAAGTCTGCATCAGGCCCTGCCGCTGTCCTCTCAGGGGGGTGTGACAATGCTTCAGACTCACAATTCATACCTTTCCTACACAGTCACTGAGAGCTCAGACAGTCTTCTGTAAGGGCGAAGGCTAGTCTCCACTCCAAGCTCAGAGGGCCCTCCCTGACAGCCCAAACACTCCCATACTAGTATCCCATGAACAGTTCGGTTTCTGCTCTAACAGTTATATACCCTGCCAAATCCTCACTTCCTACAAGACATTTCTGTAGACTCCTCTGCTCCATTGGTCTGTCAATCACATGACTGTCTGCCTCAAGACTGTCACTTTCTTTTCTCTCTTTCTCTCTTTTCTTTTTTCTTTCTATGTAGCTTTGGAGCCTGTCCTAGAACTTCTCTGTAGACCAGGCTGGCCTCAAACTCACAGAGATCTGCCTGCCTCTGCCTCCTGAGTGCTGGGATTAAAGGCGTGAGCCACCACCACCTGGTAACTGTCTCTTCCTTCCTTCCTTCCTTCCTTCCTTCCTTCCTTCCTTCCTTTCCTTCCTTTCCTTCCTTTCTTTTTTAAAGGTTTATTTATTTATTATGTATAGTGTTCTGTCTTTATGTATGCTTGCAGGCCAGGAGAGGGCACCAGATCTCATTACAGATGGCTGTGAGCCACCATGTGGTTGCTGGGAATTGAACTCAGGACCTCTGGAAGAGCAGTCAGTGCTCTTAACCTCTGAGCCATCTCTCCAGCCCTAACTGTCACTTTCTTGATTGTTTCCAACCACAGCAACATGTAATGACTCTTATTTTACAGACATATAAGATGCATCCTCACACAGAGATTATGTATGCCCATGGAGGGTTAGGCCTGGGCCCTAACATTGTACATTGGGGTGGAAATGAAGTCCCTGTCTTGGAAAGCTAGGGTTTGGGGTGTATTGACCAAGCTAGACACATTTCCAAGCTTACTGCCAAGTGGTATCTAATCAAGGGCCCTTTGTGGCGCTCCTGGATCCCAGAGCATCCCCATTCTCCCTCTTGATGTGAGACCCAAGTGGTAGCTGTAGAATCATGGTCTGGTACCCATGACACCCTCCAGAGATGGGGAAAGAGTTAACAGCAATGCTCCATGGGGCTTACAGGATAGAGGTTTGTGAAAAGGCTGAGCTGACTGGTGGTGGTCCAGTCATCTGGACAGACGAGCCAACCACCTAAACCCTGAATAAATGTAGGCACGCAGGGACAAGTGTCCTGGCTGAGGCAGGAAGAGAGCGAGATGTCTACTTAGAACCTTGATGGGGTCTTAGTGGGAGGAAGACATGCTCCAATGTCACTGGGCTCTGCCTGCCAGGAACCACTCACCCTGCATCCCACGAAGGAGAACTCCTCCAGGTCGCATCAGGTAGACACCTAGGTCTCTAAGATTCTCCAGGTAGTGGCTTTATTTGTTCACAGGAGCTAGGCTCAGGCTGGGGTACCTTACAGATTCTCCTGAGACCCTGTTCCTCTAGCTTTGGCTCCTGGGCTGGGAGTCTAGTGCACCAGCTGTTTCCTTGGTGAGGCACCTGAAATTGGGGAGGCTGCATCCTAGGGCCACATGCGAGAATCAGGAACAGAGGAACTGGCACATGCCTCAGTGAGCTGGGACCTTTGATGCTGTAAAGGATGAAGCTCTGAGGACGGCCACTCCCACACTAGGCCCAAAGGTGGCCTTCCATCCCTCCCTATGTTTCCCCTTCCCTTTTCTTTCTGTCTCTCCTTCCAATCTCCCCCCAATCCCTTTTCCTTACTTCTTTCCTTCCTTCTTTCCTTCCTTCTTTTCTCTCTATCCCTTTCCTTCTTTCTTTCCTTCCACCGGGTCTCATGTAGCCCATGCCAGCCTAGAACTCACTATGTAGCTCAGGCTGGCCTCAAACTCCATCTCCTGTGTGCTAGTATTACAGTTGTATAATACCATGCCTTGTTCAAAGATGGCATTTCTGACTCAGCTCTTTGATGCTCTTGTGAGTGGATTGGATAACCAAGGCCCCCATGGTCCTGGCTGGCAGAGTGGGTGTGATCCCTTAGGACGCTCAAAAGGCACCAGACTGGCCGTGCGGGGCACCCACTGTATGTTGGCCCCTGGGTACCAGGCCAGAGTGTCCCAACCTGCCCTCCTATGGCGAGTTAACGTCAAACAAATTATGTAGCAATAGGTAAGTCATTATGGTGACAGAAGCCAAGAAGGAAAAGAGGGGCAAAGGATAGGGGCTGGCTCCCCTGGGGGTGACATGGTAAGGGCTTCTCTACAAAGGGGCCCCACAGAGCTGAAGCTGAGGGAAGTGAAGAGTTAGTGGGGTAGGAGAGTGGGGAACAGCCTTCCTTTCCATGGGGGGGGGGCTCTTGGGGACGAGGGAAGCAAGGATGCAGGAGGAAGTCTGGTAGACAGGCAACTGTGTCATCTCCCTGAGAGACTGGGATGCAGAGGATTGGAGTAGGGTCCTCCTGCAGCAGCCGCCCAGCCCGAAGCCACAGCTGGAGGGAGTCCAGCTTCAGAGGCACCGTCACAGGTGCCTGCCGTGGGAGGATGAGAACGTAGATTCAGAGAAAAGGTTTACTGTTTTGTTTCCTGAGCCTTGCTCTTCCATCTATAAGGTATGCCTAGCTTTTGTGACGGGTTGGATTAGATAAACATTTGGCGGTCGTGGCAGGTTTGTAGCCACGTGTCAGGGTTCCCTGCCTGGCCCTGAGAGAGCCCAGGCAGCAGGGCAGGTGTGGTGTCTCTCACTCATGCTGGCTAATGATCGCTTTATCTTCATCCCTCATGTGGCATACAGTTGGTGCTCCATAAATGCTTGTGAACTCAGGACCTGCAGTGAGAGGCTGAGCCCACCAGAGGCCGGGTGAATCCTGACTCTGCCACTAGCTGACTGTGTGCCCCTGGAGTCATATGCCTTCTCTGAGCCTCAGTTTCTTTATCTGGTTAGAATATCTACCTCCAATGTCTTTTCACATATATTGAGATAAAATCCCAAATTTTAAATTTTAAAAAAAGATTCATTTTTACATATGTGTATAATGTGTGTGTTGGAGGACATGTTGTACACACATGTGCAGAAAGCTAGAAAAGGGCATTGGATCCCCTTGAGCTGGAGTTACAGGTAGCTGGGAGTTGCCCACTGTGGGTCAATTGGGAGCAAAACGTTGGTCCTACACAAGAACAGCAAGTGCTTTTAAACACTGAGCCATCTCTCCAGCCCCTAAACCCCAGTTTCGTACAAAATGTACCGAGACCCAGACTACACTGCCAGCTAGGTCTGGACATTGCCATCTCCCTTCTTGTCTACAGGGTTCTTGTCACCAGGATTCTGTATACATTTTGTGTGTTTTCACCTTCAACCTCTTGAGATTCGCAGGAAGGTTTTCAGATTTGCTTATTCAGCATGCCTCTTACTTTTGCTTGGTGCATAGTAAGTGTCTAGTAAATATGTATCAGAGTGCAAAGCCCTTCTGTTCCTGGTCTGTGGTTTTCTTTAATATTTATCTATTTAATTTTATATGCATATGTGTGTTCCTGAGCATATGTTTGTACACCGTGTGTATGCAGGAGCCCATGGAGATCAGAACAGGACATTGAATCCCCTGGAACTGGGGTTATCGATGGTTCTGAGCAGTCATGTGGGTGCTAAGAATTGAACCTGGGTCCTCTGCAAGAGCAGAAAGTGTTCTTAACTGCCTACCCCTCTCTCCAGCTCCCCTGGGGCTGTGTTCCACACGGGTATGCAGGGACTCTAGCGTGTAGACCTACATGCAGAGGGTCCACTTGTAAGACCTCCACTAAGCTGAGGTCTTGAGACCTCACAGTGCGTGTCTTGGATGCCAAGGGGAATTAAAAATGTCTTGCTCTTAGCACTACTAAGATGGGGGAAGAACTGAACACATAGGATCAAGACTCCAGAATCCTGCAAGGATGGGGCTATACTGCCTCAAGTCTGGAGGCTCCCTCCTTGAACTCCACCCACTCATGACTTCCATGAAGACTTGAACTGTGGACTTGCTGGCCTTAGTGGAAGCTCATTTTCAAGCCATGATCAGGGACACCCCACAAAACCTGCTTTCCACCCCAAAGGTGAGAGGACATTCCTCGGCCTTCTCTCCCAACAGCCGCCTGCAGTGGGAAGCTGGAACAGCACACTGAACGGCGAGGGGTCATCTACAGCCCAGCCTGGCCCCTCAACTACCCACCGGGCACCAACTGCAGCTGGTACATTCAGGGTGACCGTGGTGATATGATCACCATCAGGTAAGGAGAGCTTCTGTGCGTTCATGTGTGTATGCCTAGCAGGTGTGGAGGGCACATGAGTGTGGACAGGCGTGATGTACACAAGCCCAGGTCTTAGCAGGCATGGTGTGTGTGTGTGTGTGTGTGTGTGTGTGTGTGTGTGTGTGTGTGTGTGTGTGACAGCACGTGTAGGTTTAGGTGTATAGACACATTTAGAAACAGGTATCTGAGAGACCTGCGTGGCCTCAGTTGTGAGCTGTAAGCATATGTGTGCATGTGAGTGTGTGATCATTTAATTGACCACATCAGAGCTGGGTGCTCTGAGCTTGGTCACTTTCTGTACTGAGAATTTTCTTTTTTTTAGTCCCCAAAAGTGAGCCTTAGGAGCTGGTAGGGGGTCGGGGCTGGCTGCTTAAGGTGGCAAAGGTGTCTGTTTCTGCCCTGAGGCCAGGCTGGCATGGAACCCAGGTCAGGGTTTCTGCAGGGACCTCAGGTGGTCTCTCAGGGAAGGGAGCTGTGGGTAGAGCAGAGGAAGACAGGAGAAGGTTCTAGAGAGTGTCACAGAAGAGCTAGAAACCCGGACCTAGGGTGATCATGGGGACATTTGGCTGGGGCGGTCCCCATGGCTTCTGCCTTCCATACTTGTAAAATCCAGAAGCCGGCCCACTGTCCAGCCCTAATTACTCCATAGATCTGAAGGACAGGAATGGGATGGGCAGGAGCAGAGGCTCTTCTGGTTTCTGAGCCCAGTCTCCTGGGCAGCTTGTAGTTGGTCACCTAGTGGTAGCACTGGGTGACTCATGGGCAGAGCCCCACCGTCACTGTGGAGCCCTGGAAGTTTGTGCTCTTCAGTTGACTTAGGATGAGAGGGCTCTGAGCCCTTGATCACCACCCTGTAGGGGAAAGTGTCAGAGCTGCCGACACTTCACACCCAGTTTTGTTTTGGGGACGCTGTATGTGTGCTTGTGGGGCAGAGAGCTGGAAGGGAGCTGGACCGATGGGTGCAACCCATGAATGTCGTGAGTCCTCACGGAGCAGCTACCTTTGGACCCTGGAGTGGGGGCAGAGTAGACCCTGAGGGGCCCAGAGTTCAGAGCCAGGCAATTTGGGATATACAAGGAGGGCCATTGGGTGGGGCAGAGTTAGCTAGCTACCTTTGCCATGAGTTCAGCTTGACCACTGCTGGTCAGTCCTGGGCCAGGAGGCCCGTGTCCACCTACCCATCCCTCTGATCCTCTCTGCCCCCACAGTTTCCGCAACTTTGATGTGGAGGAATCTCACCAATGCTCCCTGGACTGGCTGCTGCTGGGCCCGGCAGCTCCACCTCGCCAGGAGGCCTTTCGCCTCTGTGGCTCAGCCATCCCGCCCGCCTTCATCTCTGCCCGTGACCATGTCTGGATCTTCTTCCACTCAGACGCCTCCAGCTCCGGCCAGGCCCAGGGCTTCCGCCTCTCCTATATCCGAGGTGATGCAACAAGCTTTTCCACTGGCCCCAGTTTTCTGCAGAGGCTCCCCTTACCTGCCCTGCTAATCCCAGGGTGGGAGTGGGACTGATGTCTGGGGGTGCTTCAGTGTCTCTTCGGGTAATAGGCTCCACTTTGCTGGACATGAACCCCAGCCTAAGCCCAGCCCTGATACTGAATCCAGCCTTTCATCCATGAGTCTGCCCCGTAGGTGGCCCTACTTCTTGGTACAGAGGCTCAGTTGGGACTGAAGCCATTTGCCTGCTCCCAGCCTCCAGCCTAGTGCTGGAAGGAGGCGGCTCATCCTGTCACCTCTTTGCCTCCAGGGAAACTGGGCCAGACATCCTGCCAGACAGACGAGTTCCGCTGTGACAATGGCAAGTGCCTGCCTGGGCCTTGGCAGTGCAACATGGTGGATGAGTGTGGAGATGGCTCGGACGAGGGTAACTGCTCGGCGCCTGCCTCAGAGCCACCAGGCAGCTTGTGCCCCGGGGGGACCTTCCCATGCAGCGGAGCCCGCTCCACACGCTGCCTTCCAGTGGAGAGGCGCTGTGACGGCACACAGGACTGTGGCGATGGCTCTGATGAGGCTGGCTGCCCCGACCTAGCATGTGGCCGGCGGCTGGGCAGCTTTTATGGTTCCTTCGCCTCCCCAGACCTGTTTGGTGCTGCCCGTGGGCCTTCGGACCTTCACTGCACGTGGCTGGTGGACACCCAGGACCCTCGGCGCGTGCTGCTGCAGCTGGAGCTACGGCTGGGCTACGATGACTACGTCCAAGTGTATGAAGGCCTGGGCGAGCGTGGCGATCGTCTACTGCAAACGTTGTCCTACCGCAGCAACCACCGGCCCGTGAGCCTCGAGGCGGCACAGGGCCGCCTCACGGTGGCCTACCATGCTCGTGCCCGCAGTGCTGGTCATGGCTTTAATGCCACATACCAGGTGAAGGGCTACTGCCTTCCGTGGGAGCAGCCATGTGGGGGCAGCAGCGAGGGAGATGACAGCAGCACCGGGGAGCAGGGCTGCTTCTCAGAGCCACAGCGCTGCGATGGCTGGTGGCACTGTGCCAGTGGCCGGGATGAACAGGGCTGCCCTGCATGCCCTCCGGACCAGTATCCCTGCGAGGGTGGCAGCGGCCTGTGCTATGCGCCCGCTGATCGTTGCAACAACCAGAAAAGCTGCCCCGATGGCGCCGATGAGAAGAACTGCTTTTCCTGCCAGCCGGGCACCTTCCACTGTGGTACCAATCTGTGTATCTTTGAGACGTGGCGCTGTGATGGCCAGGAGGACTGCCAAGATGGCAGCGATGAGCATGGCTGCCTCGCCGCTGTGCCCCGCAAGGTCATCACCGCTGCTCTCATTGGCAGCCTGGTGTGTGGACTGCTGCTTGTCATCGCCCTAGGCTGTGCCTTCAAACTCTACTCCCTGCGCACGCAGGAGTACAGGTGGGCACCACGTGTACAGGTGGCCTGGAGCCCCAGTTCCTCCATCTCCCTGGAGAAAAAGCTCACCTCATTCCAAGCTATGGGTTTGGGTCATTCCAATACAGGAGGACTGTTCTTGTGTGTGCATGCAGGGGCCCAGATGGAAGGGTGGGGTCCCTAAATACTGCTGTTAAGGCAGGTCTCTATCATACTTCCCTTCTGCCCGTTGTTTCCAGGGCCTTTGAGACCCAAATGACACGGTTAGAGGCAGAGTTTGTGCGGCGGGAGGCCCCCCCATCCTACGGCCAGCTCATCGCGCAGGGCCTCATCCCACCCGTCGAGGATTTTCCTGTCTACAGTGCATCCCAGGTGAGCCTCCATGAGAATGAGATCCCCAGCAGGGCCTGAGAGGTCCCAAGACCAGGAGGCCTAGGGGCCAGCTAGGGCTAGAACATCTGGAGAGGGGAAGGTGGAGGAAGCTCAGATTAGTCTCTGGTCTGGAAGGGGGTTGTTACTGAATGGCCTGGCCCTACCTTAGCTGCTGCCCCACCCCCAGGCTTCAGTGCTACAGAACCTTCGCACAGCCATGCGTCGACAGATGCGCCGGCATGCCTCCCGCAGGGGGCCATCCCGCCGCAGGCTCGGCCGCCTCTGGAACAGGCTCTTCCATCGCCCACGGGCACCTCGAGGCCAGATCCCACTGCTGACGGCTGCGCGAACCTCACAGACCGTGCTGGGTGATGGGCTCCTCCAGGCGGCACCAGGGACTGCCCCAGATCCCCCAGCGCCCCATACAGACACAGGCAGCACCAGGGAAGCTGGAGGTGGGCCTCCCAGTGGCCCTGGCCATGTACCAGAAGTGGGGCCTTCAGTGCCACCCCCACCCTTGAACCCGCGAGACCCAGAGTACAGGCCAGAGGACAAGGAGAGAAAAGCCTGTGAGGACCCTCCGGAAGACAGCCCAGCCCCTGTGGACACGCCTCCAGAGCCCTGCTTGGCCCAAGACCCCTACCCCCAGACTCCCACTGCCAGCAGCACCCAAGATCCCCACTCGCCAGAGTCATCGGGGGTCTGCAGGAGCCCCCCGCCAACCTGCTCCCCAATATTGGAGGCTAGTGACGACGAGGCCCTGCTGGTCTGCTGACCCATTGGACATGCTGGTGACTGCCACAGCCCCGCTTTGTAACCAGGGAATACACAGTCATTTCTACCCTGCCTCTGCATTTCTTCTTACAAACAGAGACCCACCTAGCAGCCCTGGTAGAAGGCCTGGGCGCCCAGCCAGTGAGCTACCTCTGCAAGCCTCTGGCCCTGATGGGTATCGCTGGCAGGGGCTTAGGGGCCCATTAGTTGGCCTGGGAAGGAGGGTGGAGTGATAAGGCCACCTTGGAGGTGGGCAAGAGCACAGCCCCTTGGAGTCGCACGTCAGATTGTTCTCTGCAACTCTAACCTGGGGATTCATTTCCAGAAAAGCAGGGGAGCCAGAGCCAGGCTTTCTGCAATGTTTTCTGTGGCTTCTCAGTTCATTCAGCCGGCAGTGGCACCGGCTACCCATCCCAGAACTCTGCCGGGAGCTGTAGTTGAGGCCTGAGGAGGTCATGGGGGGTGTTGGACCTCATTCATGGTGAGTGCTCTATCCACCCTTCCCCACAGGGCCCTTGGGGGAGACGGGCTAGTGGATTCTGCCCCATCCTCATGCCTGTGGTGGCAGCATGGGCCTGGCTAGGCTGGGCCACTGTGCCCACTGGCTGCTGGATCCATCCCTATGCATAATGGTGAGGCTGGACATATGGGCAAGGATGACCACGAGAGAAGCCATTCTGTGCTTTCTCGGGATATGAAGTCAAAGCACTGAGCGACAATGGTAACGTCCATCCTGTCCTGCCTCAGAGCCTCAGTTTCCCCACCTGAAGCCAGAGCGATGCTGTGCTATCAGAAGTGGCACCATTCGCTCTGGTGATTTATGGGAAAAAGGCAGTCACAGCTGGGGACGTCTAGGTTCTCCTGGAGGGTCATAGATGGAGTCTCACTGCCTCTTATGGGCCCCATGGAGTCAGCCTCAGGTTCCAACAGCAAAACCCATCAGAAACCCTCCTCCATAGCACCTTCCCAGCTAGCAACTGATACGCCATGCCGAGTCCCCATGGACTCCCCTTGCACACAGCAACAACCAGCCCTGTTTATTTCCAGGCTTTTCAGGAGAAGCTAGCAGGGCAGTGCTAAGGCAGGAAGCCTGACCCCAGTGGCCAGTCCCTTACAGTAGGCCTCTAAGGGTCGGATCTCTTTTTTTTTTTCCAGAATTTTTTTTTGAAAATAAAACAAAACACAAAACCCTCCTTAATAAACAACATGTAAACAGAATCAGCTGTTTCAGTCTCTGCACGATCTCATTGTGTCTTCAAGGGCTTGTCCGTGATGGGCATTGGAGAGGGCTGGCCCATGGGGCCATTTTCCTCTTCCTCCAGGGAGCCCTGGGGGTAAACCACGAAACACAGCTCCTGGCCCCAGCGTGTCATGGACTCTAAGAACAGACAGATAGATCGTGGGAGGCAGAGTGTTGATCCTTTGAGGCAGGGATGACCCTAACTCTTGATACCTCCTTGGGCAAAGAGTTGCTTCTTTGCAGATGGATCCTGGCCACATCTACATGTAGCAGGAAGTTTAGAGGGAAGTCACTGTTCCTTTGTCACCAGCCTGGCTGGTAGAGGCCCCTGTTCTTGGGTGGGATCAAAGAGATGCTCACCCTAATCCCCAAGAGGCATGGTGGCAAAACCTAGCTCACCTGTCAGTCTGTGCACACACTTTGGTTTGCTTCTCCAGAATACTCCCAGGAAGAAGATGGGGACCCCAGTGAGGATGATGATGACGCCGACCCCACAGACCATGGGCTCCGAGATGAAGCTGAAGACCAGTAGGAATGCCCAGAACACCAAGTACGCAACAGGAATGAGGAGGTTCACCTAACAGAGAAAGGAAGGACAGGAGCACCGGGGGAGGGGCATCACCCTAGCTCTCCTTCCTGAACCACCATGGGGATCAGAGGCATTTCCTCCATCTCTTGGGAACTAGGGCCTGCAATGGCCCCCTCTGGTTGCAGCCCAGTGCCCTGGAGAGCCATCCCTGGGTTAACCAGTTGGCTGAACTGCTGAGGCCGTCTACTTGAGCAGTGTGCTGAGCTATCCATTGCCGTTATCCGCAGAATGCTGTTTGCATTTGGCTGCAGCTCAACTATTTTTTCGGTGCTTCCTATTTCAGGCAGTCTTCGGGATTTATATACAGAAGGGGGGGGCTTTTCTGTCACTCTTTCATGTGAGAGCATGAGAATGCCAGGCCCTGTCATTGGCAGCCCATGTGACTTTCATCTCTGTCCCCGTCTGTGGACTGGGAATATTAAAAGCACATGCTTCCTGGGGTTGTGAGGAGAGACTGTTAGTGCGTGGAAAGCCCTGCATTCTGCAAATGCTGTGGTCCTCCTGGGCATGGTCACCCACACCTGCCTCGGGTGCTCAACTGGGATGAAGGCGGCCCTGGTTATTTCCAGCCTCACCTTGATGGGCCTGTGGAGTGCTGGCCGCCTCCAGCGCAGCACGAGCAGGCCCAGGATAGTGACTCCGTAGCAGAGGTAGTTGATGAAGGACACATAGTTGATGAGTGTGTATGTGTCACCCACGAGCATGATGACCGCTGTGGCCCCGCACTGGGAGAGGACCGAGGGCTGACGGCTGGCCTCCCACCTGCTTCTGGCCATCCCTGAGGGCTGCTCTGGGCCTTCCCACTCAGGTCAGGAGGTCAGGTGAGTCCCAGCCCTTTCCCACCCTCCACGGCTTATCTACCATAGGCAGGGAATGAGTTTTTGCCATTATCTTAAAAAGAAAGCCATTACTGGGTGTTTCTGGCTATGTGCACTGGATGGTCAGGTTCTCAGACTTACACAGACGAGGAGGGCAGGGATTGGGGTACAGCGTCTGACATGGATCATGGCCAGCAAGCTGGGTAAGTGTCCCTCTCGGGCTCCAGAGAAGCATAGCCTAGGCACAGGGAGGGCGATGGATGAGCCAGAGCAGGTGTTGGAGCTTCTCTGTGGCTAGCTAGGACCCAGCTGTCACCATTGCCCTAGGCCCTCCAGGCCCTGCCAGCTCTCCTCATGTAGTCTGCCTCCTGAGCTTCTTATCCTCAAGATTGGGATCAGACATTTGTTACTGGAGAATTCATTGCCTCCGCTTTCCCTTCCCATGGCCCCTAGCACAGCCTGCACACAGGAAGTCACCCGCCCGGTCTTACCTATACCACCCTCTCCCCTGTCCTCAGTCACCTGGAGGAGGTGAACAGGTAGCCATTGATCCCTCCAAAAGTCGATAGTGCCACAGAGACAGGCATGACCCACGCGAAGTAGCCCAACAGCTTCTCGCCAAAGGTCTGCGTGGGCACAGAAGAGAGGCCAAGTATGAGGCTGGGGATGGGGTGTGGGCAGGGGCTGAAGAGAGGGCCGAGGTTCCCCACTCACCACAGCCACTGCGTTGGAAGACAGCAACTCCTGGGGGGACATGGCAGTGAAGTAGGCAACGTTGGTGAATGTGTACACAAAGGTGACCAAGGGGATGGAAATGAAGATGGCACGAGGTAGGTTTCTGGGGACAGAGATCGGAGTGTCAACTGGGGACACAATAACGGGAGAGTATTAGAGTCTCCTGTGTGCCCAGGCGGGGGCGGCTTCAGCAGGAAAGAGACCAGTACTGCTACTGGGGACAGGGACATACTGTTGTCTGCTTTTTACCCAGCCCCTGTCTGAGTACAAGCTAATGGAAGGAGGGACGCACGATGAGGCCACTGGGATGAGGACACGTCATCCCCTGAGGGCAGGATCTAATTAATGTCTGGATAGAAGGGAAAAATTGCATATAGCCAAAGTCAGCCTAGAAAATCACCCAGATGCCTTCAGAGCTCAGCCGTCAGGTCAGAGATCTCCCTGGGGATTCTCCACCCAACCCTGCCCCCCTTAGCTGCCACTGTCCTTGCCAGGGTTCCCGACTGAGCATCAGATGGAGTGTTGTGGGCTCTTATCCGTCAGGACCATGTTGTGTGCATATGGACAATGTTGGACCAAATGTAAATCACTCAGCGTGATGTAAATCTGCAGCGTAACGATATTCAAGTCTTTCCGAGGCCCTACAAGGGGTCCGGCTGCAGCTGCAGACACAGACAGGGAAGAACACGGCTTCGGGGCTCTCCTTCAAGCCTGTTGTCATGGTAGCAAGTGTGACAGCAGATCTGTGGGGACAGCTGCTTCTCCTCCCAGTGCCTGCCCAGGCAGCTTCACTCACTTGCGAGGGTCAACCAGCTCCTCGGTGACGTAGTTGAGAAAGTTCCAGCCACTGAAGGCAAAGGAGCCTTGCAGGAAAGCCAGGGCAAGGTGGCCCACAGACGGTGTCATCCAGAAGGTGAAGGCGTTGGTGGGCCTCAGCTCTTCAAAGTGTCCTGGGGAGCCCAGATGTCAGGGATTAGCACAGTGCACCCCCCCTTCTCTCCAACGCTCCCACCCTGCTTCTTACCTCGGAAGAACTGGACAAAGCCAACACCAATGATGAGCGCCAGGGCCAGCAGCTTCCCGCCAGTGAAGATATCCTGGATGCGCGTGGCCCAGCGAACACTGGAGCTGTTCACCCACGTCAGGAGCACTGGGGAAGAAAGGGGCGTGGGCACCTGAGCCCAAATCTAGGCCAGACAACAAGGGCAGAGTCTTCAGCAGCCCGGGGCTTGAGATAAGTGTTACAGGTGATAGCAGCCGGGGGCTCGCACTCAGCTTTCCTCGGGTCAGAGTGGACAGAGAGCATCACGGGGTGGGGGGACAGCCAGCTGCTGAGAGGACAGAGGCTCAAGACCACTCACTCAGGCAGGCCATGGAGAGCACTCGGGAGGCTGTGGCTGGGGGGATGCAGTTGGGGAAGACGGGCTGAAGCACGTAGTTGGAGAAGGTCATGGAGATGACAGCCAGGCTGGTGGGGTACATGATGAGCACAGCACTCCAGAGCAGCAGGAATCTGTGAGTGGTGAGAGCCAGCATGGCACAGGCATTCCCAGTCCCCTACCCATGCTGGTCTGGCTCAGACGTGAGGGTCTGGGATAGATGAGCCCCCAGCCCCGCCCCCAGAGCTGGTGGACTGCGGAGTCTGGGGAGGTAAGAATCAGAACAACTGGAAACTGATCCCAGGCTGCCCCCTGAGTCCAGGAAGGCGAATCCCAGCCCTTAAGCTATAGCATTGTCTGGGGCTCTTGGCACTTTATGACTTGATATGGTTGATGCTGAGCGGTGCTCCTGCCTTGATTTTGGAAGAAGAGTGATTTATGTTCCTGATACCAGAACCTCACCTATGTGTTATCCCATGGGGAACTGGTACTCTCTGCTTAGGTATATGTTCAAGGACTGCCTTCATCCAGACAGGTGCTGCTGCTCACACCCTTGGGGATGGCTTTAGCCAGATCCTGGCTTGCCACTGAGGCTCCTTGGGACAGGCCTCTATTTATTTATTTGTTTGTTTGTTTGTTTATTTATTTATTATGTATACAATATTCTGTCTGTGAATATTCTGTCTGTGTGTATGCCCGAAGGCCAGAAGAGGGCACCAGACTCCATCACAGATGGTTGTGAGCCACCATGTGGTTGCTGGGAATTGAACTCAGGACCTCTGGAAGAGCAGGCAATGCTCCTAACCTCTGAGCCATTTCTCCAGCCCGGGACAGGGCTCTTAATGTTTATCTTTGATCCACCCTTTTTGGATAACCCAACCCCTTGGCTTCTGAGACATTATGGACCAATAGCCCACCCCTTCTGCTCATCCTTGCCTTCTGGTTACCCATGAAGTGGAGTCCAGGTTCATTTTTCTGTCACCTTCTCCCTGACTATTATCTCCAGGCCCACAGTAAGAGACTTCTGCTTTTGTGGGTCCCAGACTTTCTACCCAAGGCCCGACTAAGCACCTCCTTCAGTGTGCCACAGACCTTCACGATGGTGCAAGTCTTGCCCCAAGAGCTTCCATCTACTGAGACCATCATCTATGGGGCCTTTAAAGTGGGAAGTGAATGTCACTCTTGCTGCACATACCTGACCCTCATGACACACTAGCTACTGTGTCCTCCTGGATTAGGTTGTTAAATGACTAAGACAGGTTGGGATCTTAAGCATCTTCATTGAACGCATCTGGACAACTACAGCAACTTCAATTCCCCATCTCCTCCACTCCCGCTCTGAACCTGGCCTGGCCTCTATCCACCGCAGGCAGACCCCCTACTCAGCCCACTACATCCTCTGGCCATGCTCTCGGGGCCTGGAAAGGATGCTCTCCTTGCTGAGGGGGCTGATACAAACAGCATCCTTTTTACAAGGCTGTGTAAGCTGGGTTTCCTTGCCTGGTATGCACCCACTCTCTGCTGCATAGCTGCTGACTGTGGCCACATTCTCAGGGCAAGGATCTTTTAGGTTGAATCCCATTTGAGGGATTGTTCTGCTTTGTGAAAAACTTGAGGTTGGGGACAGGTGTGTGTGTGTGTGTGTGTGTGTATCCCAGCTCAAACAGGTGTGGGAAGATATGTCCAGCCCCTTCTCTCTCCTTGCAGCAATGACTTTACTAAAGACCTTCCTCACCTGAGTGCTAGCATCATCTAGTGGCTTCAGAGAGTAAGAGCATCCTTCCCTCCAAAATTGCCCCCAAGGGGAGTAGAGTTGAAAGGGAGTTCCACAGAAGTGGGGGCCCTGTTTCTGGCAGGCCTGTCATCCCCAGGGGAGAGGTTCATGCAGGAGGACTGTAAGCTGAAGGTCAACTTGGGTTATATAGAAAGACTCTGTCCCAGAATACCAGACCAAGGAAGAGAAAAGAATAAGGTAACAACACAAAGGGAACCCAGAGAGGGCAAGGATCTGCTACCAGAGAAATGAAGTGGGCATTGGTGCTCAACACCCTAGCTAGGGAAGGCTGCCAGTCAGCCCCAGCTGCTATTTCCATCTACCCTCACCCCATAGCAGAGAGAACATCCCCTGCCAGGATTGCACACTCACCCAGCCAGGCCCCCGAAGATCTCAGTGACATAGGCGTAGTCCCCACCAGACTTGGGGATGGCAACACCCAGCTCTGCATAGCAGAGTGAGCCCAGAGCTGTCACGCCCCCACCCAGGACCCAGACGAAGAGGGCCAAACCCACGGAGCCCGAGTGTTCCAGGACACCTTTGGGCGAGATGAAGATGCCTGAGCCAATGATGTTCCCTGCAGAGAGAGAGACAGGGGGTATCAGACTGAGGCACCAGTCAGGGGCTCAGGCTTCCTGAGGGTAGAAGGCCCTGGATACTTCGCTGAAGAAGGGAGCCTGGCCAGCCCTGGAGGAGTGATTCTGGAGGCATGGGCTGTCGCTGAGACTCTCGGACCTGGGCAGGGCCACTCTGGGATCACTACTGGCTTTTTTTCTGTCTCTGGCTGGGGAATGGCACCTTGCCCAGCTAGCCGGTATTGGTTACTAAGTCCTCCTGTTCCCTGACTTCCATTCCAGGTGACAGTAAGATGTCCCAGCCATCTGAACAATGGCAGAGAATGGGCACTGGTCTGTAATCCACACACCTCAGGCACGGCCAAGGCTCAGGCCCTCAGCTCCTGCCATCTGTTGCCCTCCCACCCGCTGGCCAGAGCTGGCCTCCCACAGCAAGACCTTGACCCATCCTCCATCTGCCTGCCCTTCTCCTATTAGCTTCATCTGGTCCACAGCTCAGTGTCTTTATCGGGCACCTCCACGAGCAGGCGGTGGGGCACCTGCCTGCACTTAGCCCTGCACCAGCGCTCACTGCAGGTGCCGAGCCCCACAATACCCAGACACAGCCCCAGCCCGCTCTGTCTGTTGAGAAGTATGAGGCTAAATGGATGCTGAGAACTCATGCAGTCCAGCGTCTGCTCTGTCTCCCAGACACCCAGAGACCACAGTTGTATTCCCTACTCCATGGGTGAGTAGATGACGCCTTTGCACCAGGAAGCCCTTCTAAACCCCCGGGAGCTTCCCCTAGCAGAAGCCTCAGGACCCCGACTCTCCACTCCTCCACAGACACCCACACCAGCCATGGACAGAAACTTTTGTCTCCACCTTACAAATGAGGAGCCCTCATCCTTCGTGCTTATGCCTGGAGGCCATGTGGGACATCAGGATGGTTTGTCATCTGTTAGTTTACTCTGCACCTGCAGTGAGCCTGGTGCAGTGCCCAAGACTGAGGGAAGGCAGGTGCCCTCACTGCCTGCTGCTGAAGGTCCCGGTAAAGACACCTGAACCAGATGCGGACCCCATGCCCATGCTCTTTGAGCCTTTACAGTAGGCCATTTTACAGACAGGTCTCTAAGCCCCAGCTTCACATTGTGTAACAGGCAGCAGAGGGTCAGCAGTCTGTGCCTGAACCCC
Source organism: Microtus ochrogaster (assembly GCF_000317375.1). NCBI lineage: Eukaryota > Metazoa > Chordata > Mammalia > Rodentia > Cricetidae > Microtus > Microtus ochrogaster. Next base: position 3,125,898 of record NW_004949130.1, read on the forward strand.
AGGTGTGAAAAATCTCAGGATGTGCACTAGTCCCTGTGCAAACCCCAGGACATGCACTAGTGTCTGTGTAAACCCAGGATGTGCACTAGTGTCTGTGCAAACCCCAGGATGTGCACTAGTGTCTGTGCAAACCCCGGGATGTGCACTAGTGTCTGTGCAAACCCCGGGATGTGCACTAGAGCCTGCCCACAGGAAAGAATTCCAGTCACTGGCTACATGTACACATGTACGATAGAGCTAGCTCAGCCCCCTCCTAGTAGGGCAATGTGTGTGTGTGTGCGCGTGTCTGCTCACTCCACCTGTCAGGTCCACAGGCAGGGCTGGCAGAGGACACAGCTGTGGTTGCCAATCTGCATTCACTCCAGGTCCACCCTGCCATCCCTCACCCCAGCCCCCAGCCGACACAGATTTCCAGTCTGGACAGCCACGATACCCTACTTGGTGTTCTGGTCACATCCCAGGAGCCCTAAATACATCCAGATAAGGATGGAATAATTCCTGTGCCCCAATCCCCAGAGGTAAGCTATAACCCTCGTCAGCTTTGTGGGAATGGGGCTGGGCTTGGGGAAGTTGGGGAGGAGCCACCTTCCATATCTCAGACAAGGGGCCCAAGGTCTGGGTGGGCTGCTGCGTTTGTAAAAAGTTTTTGAGCTCGCTCCATCCGGCGGTAGTTCTCAGGACCTGGCGGAACAGGATTTGCCAAAAGCCAGTGGAGTTTGAAGCCAACGGGGGCTGGGTGGCCTTGGAAGGCACTGGGTATGTTGGAGCGGGGACATCCAAGGAGGCACCCCTCTCCTGTGGAGACCCCATAGCTCTACACAACCCAGTCTGCTGAAAACTCACAGGGTCTTCGGGGTCAGGGACGCATCACTAGCCCTGAGCCAACAGCCGAGACCCCAGTGCTGGACTGGGCGTGTGTGGAAATGCACGATTGTTGTGGACACGTGGCTTCAGGCGACCATTCAGAACTTCGCTCCTGTGACTCAAATACCTGGGCCCTGCACCGGTATTCACTGCAGGTGCTGTGTAAACTAATAGATGACCAATCACCCTGATGTCCCATGTGGCCTCCAGACATGGATGCAAAGGATGACTGTTCTTCATTTGTAAGGTGTATGTGTCTCTGAGGGCCTGTGGGCAAGCGGAGAGCTCTGCCAGGCAGGACAACCTGGAGCACCTGCTCCAGACTCATGCTTGAAAATGGCAAAGAAACCACAACACCATGTTGGATGCTCTGGGTACCATGTGGGTGTGGTGGATGCAGGCAGCCACAGGGTGGTGGGCTTGAGTAAGCAGCAGAGGGCAACGAGGGGGTGGGTGGCGGGACACTGAAGACAGGGCTAAGGAAGGTGGTCCTAAGTGCCTGAGTGATTATGGACGTGAGGAGGGTCCCTAGAGCTGATGTTCTAGAGCAATGGCTCTCCACCTTCCTACTGTTGTAACCTTTAATACAGTCCCTCGTGTTGTGGTGACCCCCCAACCATAAAATTATTTTGGGTGCTACTTCATAACTGTAATTTTGCTACTCTTATAAATTGTAATGTAAATATTTTTGGAGATAGAGGTTTGCCAGAGGGGTCATGACCTGTAGGCTGAGAACCACTGTTTTAGAGTGTTCTTTCTTGGATCCCACATTCAAGTCCAGTAGATCTGTCTTATGGAAAGAAACTGCAATGAACACACCAGCCCTTGAGGAATTCTGCATTGGAGGAGAAGGAGGAAGAGGAGGAAGGGGAGAAAGGAGGAGGAAAAGAAAGAGGAGGGAAAAAAGAAGTAAGAAGAGGAAGAAGAGGAGGGGTGGGACCCAGGGTCCAACAGGACCAAGATATGAAGATATGGTATGAAGATATTATAGAGTCCTAAGGTGGGCATCTGAGTGACAGCCAGAGAGAGGCGGGTCCCCAGGCTTCTACATTCCTGTCCATCCAATGGGACAGCAGTCCTCTGGTTCCTGTTGGTCCTTCCAGGCAGGCAGGTGGGAGGACCTCTGAGTCTTCTCCCATCCCCCTTCCTTGTGCTGTCTCCGGGTAGTTTTATCACATTAAGATGTTTGGCCTGATGGGGCTTACTTGCCTCCAGGAGGAATGAAGAAAGGGCCATTGTTCCCTGTGGCTACGGTGCTTGCTGACCTATTTCTGGGAGGCAGTAGCAGACCATAGAGGTCACAGGGGTAGGCTGTGGAGGTCAAGTCTGCAGAATGAGCCTCTTGCTTACCCATGGCTCAAGTGTGTGCACGTGTGTGTGCGTGTGTGTGTGTGTGCGAGTGTACACGCACGCACATGTGTGTGACATGCAGTCTGATTGAGGAGGGACAGGGAGGTCACAACACTGGCAACATTCCTATTCTTAGAAACATATACAGGATTATAGGTCTAGCAGGTGCTCTCTTCCGGGACTCAGTTTCTCCATCCGCTAGTGGGGCACCAGGCTCAGCAGAGAACCAATCTGACCTGACTTGGCCAGAGAAGAAGCATGTTAAATTCTTGATCCTGATCAGGCTCCCTGTCCCCTGCTGTTGCGAACAGCCCTGGCCACCAGACTTCTAAGCAGCACCCCTCCCCCATCCAAGTAGCTTTCCAAATCACCCACCTGGGCCCCAAGAGTCTGATGGCTGCCCCCTTCTCATAGCTCAGGGGGTAGGTGGGAAGGGACTCGTTAATACCTAGGCATTGGCATGCTTTGGTTGGCACATCGGTTGCCAAGGGAAGTACTTATGGACCTCACTATTTTTATAAAACCAGGAGATCCCCATGCCCCACACAACTTTCCCTCTGGAGACCCAATTCCCAGAGGGACCCCAGGGTCCTGGGGTGAGCACTTAGAACTTTGCTGAGGCCTCGATGAAGTCTGCCCTCCTCTTCTGGGTCTTTCTAGCAAGTGTCCTTCCCTGGTGTGATAGTGGCCCCACTGAGGCCTTGGTAGAATACCAAGGAGGTGAGTGGGGACATCCAGGACGTGCCCTGGTTGCTAATCAGCCAGCCTGCACCTCCAGCTTAACCCAGTTTCCTTTGGAGAGAGGATGAACAGATATGTGGAGACCTCTCACTCTGGCCTTCCCAGTCTAGTCCCGTCAAGCCAGCTACGCTTGCCAGTGCCCAGTTTCCCGGCCCAGACTTGTCAGGGTCACTAACAAACTCTAAGATACTGATTCTGACCCTCAAGCGCCAGACCGCATCTTCCTCAATTAAATGGTGTTACATAGCAGGCTACTTCATGCTGCCCACTCAGCATCCCAGCCAAGCTCCTGAGATGTTGGTTTCCCAGGCTTTTTTATTTGTTTGAGCAAAGTCTGAATACGTAGGTCAGGCTGCTCTTGAACTCATGGCCCTGCCAAGTGCAGGGGTGACAGGTGGATACCTCCACGCCCTGCTTCTTGGAATTCTTTGCAGCATCTTCAATTTAAACCTGACTTTTAACCACTGGGTGCCCAGGGCTCAGTCCAGGGCCTATGACCCTCCCTCCTATTACCACCCTGCCTACTATGGCAATCCCCAAACTTCTAACCAGAGCAGGGACCCCCACCAAACTCAGCCTAGGCTACAATCTTCCCACTAGTGAGCCTCTCCCACGTAACTCCAAACAGAACTCCCCACTTCCTGTCCCTTCTGTGGATCTGTTCCTTTCTGAAGTTGTCCTGACCAATCAGAGACAAACCGTTCTCCCTACTGCTCAGGCCACCACCTCTGTTACCGTCCCCTCCTGCCCCACGTCCAGGCTGTCACAAACACTGACCTGAACTTTCTCTCCGCCTTCCACCGCTGTCCCATCTGAAGCCACCCTTGCCTCTGTCCCAGTGACTTCCTGCCTGGCCTCCCTTCTGTAACCTTTATCCCCATGGCCTCTCCTCCATAGTGAGCTGAGTTCCATCACATCTTTCTTCAGATCACCCCCTCGCCCCGCAGCCCCCACCTCTTAAAGGGAAAAAAAGGCAAGTCTTTACCATAGCTCACAACCCACCAGGAAGCCCTGTCAGACTCCACCCTGCGCCAGCACAACCTGCCCTCCTTCCTGCCTCCTCGTGGCCACTGGTTGCGTGTCTGGCTGTTTCTTTTGTGTGCTGACTGTCCACACTGGGCCATCAGCCCCAGCAGAGGGACCAGGCTGCCTTACGTCCTGTTGGGTGTCTAACACACCTGGCATCCGTGAACAGGTGCATGAGGGTCTCTGGGGTCAGCCTTGTGGCTGCAGCTGTCTCGATTTCCAATGGTGTCCCTTCGCTATCCTAAAGACATCTGATCTTGAATAGGTTGCCGCTCAGGGCCTCAGTTTCTTCATTTGTAAGTGGGGCTGGGGTTATCCTCAGGACCGGTAAGGAAGAGTGTCTCTGAAGAGACCTGTTGACTTACGGCCCTGGGGATTGTGGACAAGAATGCGGAGGGCTGGATGACAAGGGACTGGCCTCTAGAAAGGTGGGGTTCATGCACTAGTCCCTCACATCCCTGCAAATGTTTGAGCCCGACGTTCAGACACCTACATGAGCTAGACACTTGAGTCCCAGAAGGAGAGCGGAGAAGCAGTGGCCCGGGCGGCAAAGCCGCAGTGACTCGGTCTGTTGGGCTTGTGTGAGGGGGATAGCTGAGGTCTCGGCAGCAGGATAAGTTCCTGTATGCACAGCCACAGGAAGGATTGGCTGTTCTTGTTCTGTTCCTGCATAGTAGAGGGAGATCTGTCTACTCTAGCTCGATCCCCAGCCGCCCTCCATCAACAGGGTTGAGTCAGGCCTTCGCTTTGCCAAACCTCCATTGCACAAAGGACTCTGGAAACTTGAATTCATATTCTGAGCTCACCAGTTGAGAATTTATCATTTATCTCTCAACCTCAGCTTTTCTAGCTGTGTAATGGGTACAAAACTTGCCATCCCACAGGGCGGGCATGAGAATCAAAAGAGGTAAAGTAAATCCATACTATAATGAGAGGTGGCACTCTGAACAGGTATCTGGTGCGCTGGTGTCCTGCACAGCCCTGCCCCCCACTGGCTGCTTCCTTCCTTCCTCATCCCCTCCAGGTTTGGCTGTGAGCACAGTCCTACAGCTGAGGGGCAGTCTCATCTTTTCTGCAGCCAATCATCCATATCTCCCATCCCCCAAAACCTCCCTCCTCCGCCAGGGCTGAGGCAGACAATGTATTGAGGAGTGAATCACAGAGCCAATGGGAAGCTCCATTGAACTCTTTGGAAATACCCCGTGAGTGACAGCTAACCGATAAAGACAGGTCACTTACGGCGAGAAGGCGACTTTCTCCAGATGTGTATGTTAAAGTATGAGCTTCCCGGGTTAGGAATGGAGAAGAAGCAGGTGCACCCAAAACTGGGAGCCGTGCCCTAGCACGGAAGAAGGGGGACCCTTGGGGCATCCGGAGGTGCAGGTCTGGCCTACTCGCACTTGGTTTGTCCACTGCCTGGTCCAGTGTCGTGGCTGAAACTCTTCAGAGCTCCGTGAGCCGGGCCCACAGGAGACCACCAGTGCAGTACCCTGGACTGGAGATGATCATCTGAGCTCTGTCCCCACCCCACATCTACCATCGTTGCTTAGCCGAGTTGACTTTCACCCCCCTCAGCCTTCAGAATCTGGAGGCCAAGGGGGAGCCATGGAGCAAGAAGAAGCTGAAAGGGTGAAGGGAACTGCCGGGCCAGACCTAGACTCCAATGCCTGTGCCGGAGAAGGAGCAAGATGGCGGAGCTCCTCTTCTACTCCCTATATGGCCACTGTCACCCTCTTCTTGAGGCTGGAACCCTGGCAGCCTCTGACTGACTTGAGGAGGACAGGACCGTAACGAGGGCAATGGGTAGTGCATGGCTGCCAGGTTTTATGTCTCTCTGAGAACCTCTCAGGCACTGTAGCCAGCCCCAGACATGGGCAGCCTCTTGACTCACTAGCCCACCAGTGATACGTAAGATTCCCCCTTTTTTTTGGGGGGGTACAGCCCCTACAAAGAGTATTGCCTGGGAAAAGCTCTAACCAGTACTCTCTGGCCAAAACCCAAACTCAACCCTTTCTATTATCAGACAGCTAGGCAGGGGTTCCTAGAGGTACATCAGGACCATTCTAGAGGATAAGATGAAGGAACTGTCTTTAACTGGATTCAGGGGTGATTCTCGGTATGAGGATGCTGGGTACCCAGGAGATATTACATCTCTCCAGCTGGAGTGTCTCATCGAGAGGTGTGAAGCCGGAAAAGGTCTGCCTGTCCCAGTGAGCCCCTCAGCCTTTCTCTATCTCCAGGGGTCAAAGGGCAGAAGGGCAAAGTTGTGGCTGCAGCTCCCACTGGCTGGGGAAGAGGACAGTCAAGGCCCTAATTGTTGATCTTCTAGACCCCCAACTCCTGGGCACAGGGGAAGAGAAAAGGTCCCTCCCAAGAGGGTTAACCCAGTTCTCCTTCAGAAGTCAAGGGACAGAGGTGTGTGTGTGGGGGGGGGGGAACAACACCACTGTCCCTGTCTCCAAGTGTTCTACCTACCCAACGGGCTCCATCTGTAAGGAGAACAAGAGGGCCAGACCATAGAGCACCCACTCAGGTCCCAGGGCTGAACGGGAGCTCTCCTGGAGGCTTGGTCTGCTCCTGGTAGTGCTATCGCTGGCTACTCCACTGCCTCTGCCTGGATTCTGTGGCCACATCTGCCAGGAAGGACGGCTCAGGGGCAATTTCTTCTCGATTTAATCTCTACCTGGCCACTTCCCCACAGTCCTTCCCGCTTTCCCAGAAGAGATGGCCTCACTGCCTGGCACTTGAACCCGGCAGGCGGTAGGGAGATAGACAGCCTGCCCTGCAATCCAGAACTTGCCACTAAGAGCAGGCCTACTCATTAATTCCGTTTCCAAGAGGGAAGCAGGGTAATTGCCTTGACAAAGCCCCACAGAGAAATGAAGGCCAGGGGAGGTTTCAGCAAGGAGACCTCCCCACCCCACCACGCGCGCGCACGCCGCCACCTCCACGCTCAAATTTCCAGAGAGGCTGGGGAAGAGGGGGCAAAAGGATCTGCGGTCACTATGCCAGGCCCTGTTCCGAGAGGGGTCAAGAGAATTCTGCAGCCATTGCAACAGGTGCTCCAAGGGTTTCTTTGACCCTGTGAGGGAAAAATTGCAAAGGGATCCCCAGAGCTTTCCACCCTGTGTGCACCCCGCTCACCGATGATGATGGTGCAGGCGCTCACCAGCCCGATCTCTTTCTTGAGCGCCACCCGCTCCGAGGTGCCCGGACCGGGTCCAGGACCCGGGGAAGGCGAGGACGTAGGGCCGGGGTTCCCGCGCCCTCCGGGCTGCTGTATGTGGCCTGTCATGTCGCTGTCCCGCCTTTTCCCAGCTTTCTGCGCTACCCCGTCTGTCCGGCCCGCCGCCAGTCAGTCGGTCGGCCCGTCTGTCGGTGCGCTCGCGGCCCTCGCAGCCCGGGACAGCGCCCACAGACGGGCGCATGCGCTGGCACGCAGCCCGGGCCCCCGAGGGCCTCCGAGCGGTTGGATCCAGGGAGGGACAGAAGGAGGGCCCGCCGGCAGCCCCCTCCCCCACCGCCCTTAAAGGGAACTCCCTTTGCCCCAACCCCAACCTGGGGAGACAGGAGGGGGCTTTGATCGAAGTTACGGAGGACTTCCTAGTTGAGTGAACGAAGGGGCTACACCCTGTCTTGGGTGAGGTGGGGGAGCAGAGCTCCAAGATCAGACTGGCCCTGCCCTCAAGGAGTCTATGCAAGGCACGAGGAGGCAGGGGGAGTAGGGGGTGCTGCATGCCACGACATGTACTTTTTAAATCCCTCGTGCCCCATTAGTGAAGGATGGTCATTGCACAGGTGAGAATTGCGACCCAAAGGCAAGTTACCTCACAGCTTCAGCGCAAACTTTTTCTGATAGCTCGCTGGCCTCTAGGGGTTATAGGATGCGGCGGGGGTAGGGGGGGAGCTGTCGCTAAGAACAGTTCTGGAGGTCAAAGGCTTGCGGAGAGATGAAGACTTCAGAGACCTTAGAGGTCACTTAGGGGGTCCCAGGGCATCTTGGGACATCCCCATCCATCCCTGCCTCTCTGAATCTCCCAATTCCTTTAGGGTTCAGCCTTATGTCCCCACCGCACACTCCTCTGCACAGGTCAGAGCCAGGGTTGGATGGACTAGGATGTTGGCCCAGGTCCCATGCGGTCCAGCATGGCCCAAGGTGACTAGGCTACTGGAAGTGCCAGGGAGTCATGAAGGGAGCAATTGGAGCTCAGGGTCCAGGGGAGCCTGCCTCCTCCCGGAAGCCATCGGATGGTGCAGCCCGTCTCGTGGGGCAGATAAATGCATGAGGAGGAGGGGGAGCCCGTCTAGGCCACCAGGGCGGCGGGCGGGCGGAGAGAGGCTGGCACGGTGTGGCCGGCGGCGGAACAGTCTTTGTGTGCTGCTGGCAATCGCTGCTTCGCACCGTCTCCTGCATGTGGATGAGACCACGCGGGGCCACTGGTCCTTCCCCCGATCGCGGCCTCAGGCTTGCTGGGGAAGGATAGGGAGGACCCTGGAGGGAACTATCGCTGAAGTCCAAGAGCCTGGACTAGAGGCGGAGCATGGAGGTGGGATCTTGGCCAAGGCCCAGCTCTACTGGCTGGAGGGAACTGCGAAGTTGGGGCGGGGACTTGATAAATAGAAGAGGGAGGATTCTGGGGGGACTTGGGGGGAGCCTCCCGGCAGAGCTACATCCTTCGCACTCCCGACGGAGCCCAACATTCTTGGCGACCTCTGCCTCCCGCCCCAGAGACGCGTTGAGTTGAACGTGGCAGATACTCTTAAAGGAACATCCCGCGGAGTGGGCTGGGAGAGAGGTCTTGATTCCTCAGGACACTCATGATTGTTGCAGGAGGCAAGGACCCGAGAGCCTTGACTTTCTGGTTTGACCTACACTCCGTTGTCTTTGCAATGCCAAGGTCTGCTGGATGAGGATCCAGGCAGAAGTATTCCACCAAGGCTAGCTGCCAAGGGGCAGAGGATGGCATCAGAGTCACAGTGCAAAAGCCAGTGGTTTTTCAAAGTGGACCCTCTTCTGGGCCTTGAAATATGACGTTTGTGTCCTAGAGGAAGGGCTGAATCTGGGGCTCTGCGCCGGGTGGAGTGTGCATGTCTCTGTCCTGGGGCATAGTGCAGGAGGTCGTTTTAGTTGAAGAGAATCTGCAGACTGAAACAGGACTGAAAAAGTCAGTAAGACTAGACAAAGAGGCCAGTGCAGGAGCCTCTCAACAGATGCTCATCCATGACTCAAAACAAAGCCATCTGCAAAACTCTCAGCAAGTTAGAAACACAGCAGCCTTCACCTGAAGATAACTTCCCACCTGAAAGCAGAGAGCCCAGGAAGAAAAAAAAAAAAATCCCTTCAGCTGCCATCGCCATCATGCTGAAAGGGCGAAATAGCAAATGCTGTATCACGGACACTGGAGGAAGGGGAGAAAGGCACACTCATCAGTTCTGTGAAGTACAATGTGAGCCAATGTCACAAGGGGAAAAGAAAGAGAAGGAGAAGAAGGAGGAGGAGAAGGAAGAGAGGAGAAGAAGGAGGAGGAGAGGAGGAGGAGGAGGAGAAGGAAGAAGAAGAAGAAGAAGAAGAAGAAGAAGAAGAAGAAGAAGAAGAAGAAGAAGAAGAAGAAGAAGAAGAAGA
>NW_004949130.1:3135601-3138085 GCF_000317375.1 Microtus ochrogaster
GAAGAAAGCAGTTTGAAGACAGGGGAAAAGGCAAAAGCTGTCATTCACATGGGATATGACTGGGTGCAAAGAAACTAAAATAGGCTCTTCCTCTCCATGCTTGGCTTAGGTTCCAGCGACATGGCTAAACACACCAAGAAGGTCGGGATCGTCGGGAAATACGGGACCCGCTATGGTGCCTCCCTCCGGAAAATGGTGAAGAAAATTGAAATCAGCCAGCACGCCAAGTACACGTGCTCCTTCTGTGGCAAAACCAAGATGAAGAGACGAGCCGTTGGCATCTGGCACTGTGGCTCCTGTATGAAGACAGTGGCTGGCGGGGCCTGGACCTACAACACGACTTTTGCCGTCACAGTGAAGTCTGCCATCAGAAGACTGAAGGAGGGGCTGGAGAGATGGCTCAGTGGTTAAGAGCACTGCCTGCTCTTCCAAAGGTCCTGAGTTCAACCACATGGTGGCTCACAACCATCTGTAATGAGATCTGGTGCCCTCTTCTGGCCTGCAGACATACATGCAGACAGAATACTGAAAATACTGTATACATAATAAATAAAAATTTAAAAAAAGAAGAAGACTGAAGGAACTGAAAGACCAGTAAAAGTGCTACCATTTGATACACAAACCTACAATAGTGCACAGCCAACTAAATAATAAATGGGTTAATTTACGTAAAAAAAAGAAACTAAAATAGAATGGTAAATTGCAAGTCGATAAATTTATTTGGTCCAGTAACTGGATACAAGCTCAATATACAGAAATGAATTATATCTCTGTATACCAGCAACAATTTTAAAAAGTTTATAATTACATAAAAACAAATACTCTGGCTAAAGAGATGACTCATGGGTTAAGAGCACTTGCCACTCTTGCCGAGGACCCTAGTTCAGTCCCCAGCCCACACAGAAAGGCCCACAACCCTCTGTATCTCCAGTACCTTAGAATCTAGCACCCTCTTCCAGCCACTACTGGAATTGCGCATAATGTACAATTCCATAATAAACACATACGCGGAAATATTAAGAAAAAAATCTTTTTTTTTTAAAGACAGAAGTTTCTTTATGTAGCCTTGGCTGTCCTGTAGCTAGCTCCGTATACCAGACTGGCCTCAAACTCACAGAGTTCTGCCTGCCTCTGCCTTGTGGGTGCTAGGATCAAAGGCGTGTGCACCAACTACTCCATAAAAAAATCTTTAGAAAACACTCAAGAATACACTATGTTTGGTTGTTGGAACTTAAAATAGCTTTTTCCCACTGAGAATGATATTGCATGCCGTTAATCACAGTGTTCAGGAGACAGAGGCAGGCAGATCTCTGTGAGTTTAAGGTCGCCCTGATCTATGTAGTGAGAGTTCTAAACCTGGAATCACATAGCTAGAATTCATCCAAAAAACAAAACAAAACAAAAGATTGTAGACAGAAGTTTTCCTGCCCATAGCTGCTCTCAAACAAACACACCGAGGCTTATACTAGTTATAAGTGCTCAGCTGATAGCCCAGGCTTGCTACCAGCTCTTACGTTTAAATTAACCTGTATTTCTAGTTACTCTTAGTTACATGGCTCATGGCTTGCTGCTTCTTTCTCTACACATCCTGCTCATTCGGTGACTGGCTACCATCTCTCCTGACTCCACCTTTCCTCCTCCCAGGGTCCTCTGTGTCTGGCTGCCCCACCCGTACTTCCTGTCTGGCTCCTAGTCTGTCAGTTTTTTATTAACCAACGAGAGTAATATATATTCACAGTGTACAGAAGGATTATTCCACAACAAAAGGCTTTGACAAATTAACCTTAGAATAGATTGATAGTTGACACATCTCAATATCTTTGTGTTTATTTGGTCCCTCCTCGTGGGGGGCGGGGTAGAAGATGGCAAGCTGATATTGAAATATATGTAAAGTGGACTAACATTGGAAGGTGTGCACCCTGGTGTGGAAGACACACGGTACTGAGGCAAGCTAGTGCACCATAGCGGTGAGTATGAACTCAGAGAAACAAGACGGATCCTAGAGCTCTCACCGCTCTGGGTTCTCACCACCAGATGGCACTGCAGAGCAGTGGGGCCAAGACACCATGACAGGTCAGCGTCTCTGTATCCATATCGGGTGCGGCGGCAAAACTCTCCCAACTTTGCTTCACACTGTACCCTATCCGGATTAGCTTCTCAAACTGTAATGCTTGAGAATTAGCTTAGAAAGTACTTATTTATTTTACAAACGTTTTGATTAGTGGGTCTCATGGTAAAGTTTTTATATGCGTCTATTATTGTACCTTGCCTATATTTGCTCCTCAGCACCCTTCCTCACCCTTCCCATGCACCCCTCGCTGGTCCCCTTCCTCTCCTCAAGTAGACATCTTTCTAGTTTACGTCAGAAATACACGCATACCTATGTATGTACGTACGTATGTATGTATGTATGTATGGTGTATGCATGTATGTGTGTATGTGTGTATATGTATTATGTGTGTATGTATGTATGTATGGTGTATG
>NW_004949130.1:3138870-3147608 GCF_000317375.1 Microtus ochrogaster
TGCTTTTTATGCCTTCTAGGCTTCCCATAATTCATAGTGTCACAGATAAATTCAGACGTAGCTGGATACAGTTCTAGATGCCAGAGAAAAGATGTGAGTTTGAGTCTCTGAGTCTGGCTTATTTCCCTTAACATAATTCTCTGACTCCTTCATTTCCTTTCTTTCTTTTCTTTACAAGACAGGGTTTCTCTGTAGCTTTGGAGCCTATCCTGAAACTAGCTTTTGTAGACCAGGCTGACCTTGAACTCACAGAGATCTGCCTACCTCAGCCTCCTGAGTGCTGGGATTAAAGGTGTGCACCACCACCACACGGCTTCCATTCATTTTCTTACAAATGACAGCATTTTTTTTTCTTTTTTACAGCTGAATCAAATTCCATTGTGTCCTTTATCCATTTGCTGTTGATGGCCTTTTAGGCTGTTTGATTATCGTGAGTGCCACAGCCATGAACACGGGTGTACCAGTATTTCTGTGGAGCGTTGACAGAATCCTCCAGCAGGACTGAGGTAGCTGAATCTTATGGCAGTTCTGCTTTTAGACTCCATAGTGATTTCCACAGAGGCCACATCAGTTTGCAGTCCCATCAGCACCACGCAGCGTCCCTTACCCTGCCTCCCATCCTCCATGATGGCCATGCTGACCAGGTGAGAGGAAAATCTCAAAGCAGCGTTATTTGCATTTCCCTGGTGGCTAAGGATGTTTAACTTCTTTTGCTTTCAAATATTTATGGCCATTTGTCTTTAATCTCCTGAGAACTATTTGTTCAACTCATTTGCTCATCTATGGATGAGACAGTCTGGGATTTTTGTGTTTGTCAAGCTCTTAGTAGAATCTAGATATTAACCCCCTGTCTCATGTCTAGCTAACGAAGATCTTTTTCCCTCTTCCATTTGGTAGGCTGATTTTTCACTCTAGTTCTTCCTTTGCTGTGCGATCCCATTTGCCAGTCCTTAGGGTTACTTTCTGGTCTCCTGGGCTCCTGTTAGAAGCCTTGTTATGACCGCACCTTGAAATGCCTTTTCCCCTAGCCGCTCCAGAGTTGCAAGTCTTTGATCCGTTTTGCATTAATTTGCATGGTTTCATTCTTCTATACTGGGTGTGTCCATCGTTTTCTTTGCTATGTTCAAAACGTCTCCACCAAAAGCAGCTTAAGGAGGAGAGAAGTGAGTTTGACTTACATTTCAAAGATCAGAGTCCATCCATGGCAGGGGAGCCTGGTAGCCAGCAGCAGGCCAGCAAAGGAAGCTGAGCTCCCATCTCAACCACAAGGACAAAGGAGAGAGCAAACTGAAAGTAATCTGAGGCGTTTAATCTCAGAGTCCACCTGTGGTGCTTTGAAAGAAAATGACAGCCGGGCGTTGGTGGCGCACGCCTTTAATCCCAGCACTCGGGAGGCAGAGGCAGGCTGATCTCTGTGAGTTCGAGACCAGCCTGGTCTACAGAGCTAGTTCCAGGACAGGCTCCAAAGCCACAGCAAAACCCTGTCTCTAAAAAGCCAAAAAATAAAAAAATAAAAAAAATAAATAAGAAAATGACACCCCCCCAAGGGAGTGGCACTATTAGGAGGTGTGGCATTGTGGGAGGAAATGTGTCACTGTGGGGGCGGGCTTTGAGGTCTCTTTTTCTCAAGTGTCCCTCAGTGTGACAGTCAGTCGACTTCCTGTTGCCTTCGAGTCAAGATGTAGGACTCTCGGCTCCAGCATCTTATCTGCCTGCAGGCCACCATGCTCCTCATCATGATGAGAACGAACTGAACCTCTGAAACTGTAAGTGAGCCCCTTCAATTAAGTGTTTCCTTTAGAAGAGTTGCCGTGGTCACTGTGTCTCTTCACAGCAATAGAAACCCTCACCGAGACACTACCCCAGTGCTGCCCTTGCTGAAGCAAGGCTGTACCACCTATCCCTCCTCACACAGTGCCATTGATCAGGAAGCCAGTGTGTGTAAGTAGGTATCGGAAGTCTGTTTGAGACATATAGGAGAGCTACTAACTTGTACACATTAATTTTGCTTTCTGCTACTTTGCTGGAAGTGTTCCTAGTTCTCAGAGTTTTCTGGGAGTTTCCAGGTCTCTGAAGTGTAGCATCGTACAGCCTGCAGGGAATCCTCTCCCTTCTGCCCATTCCCATTCTCCGATTCCTCACCTCTTCTTTGGCGTATTGCTCTACCTGAGACTTAAAGTTCTGGGCTCATCTTTAGAGGAAAAACTTTCAATCGTCCCCCATTTAGCCTAAAGTCATCTATAGGTTATTATATTCAGTCTCTAGTGTGCTGAGGCATGCCCCTTGTGTTCCTGCTTTCATCAGGGCTTTTATCATGAGGCGTTGAACTTTGGCAAAGGCCTTTTATCCAATAAGAAAAAGGATATATTTTAGCAGCTATCTTTGGAGGTTCTGTCCATAATGGATTAGCCCCATGGCCATTGGGCCTGTACTCAGGCAGCACCACAGGGTGAAGCCAAGCTGCTTATCACACAGTAACAGGGAGGAAGGAAAAAAGAGAGAAAAGAAATAAAATGCTTTTTAAAACTATTTTTTGGGGGAGTTGCAGAGAGACAACAGCAGTCAAGAACCCTGGCTGCTCTTGCATAGGACCCAGTTTGGATTCCCAGCACCCACATGCTGGGTGGGTTCCAGAGGATCTGATGCCCTCTTCTGGCCACCACAGGCACTGCATGCATGTAGCACAAGACACACACACACACACACACACACACACACACACACACACACACACACACATCAAGCAAAACACCCATACACATAAAATGAAAATTGAAAACCCTGTTTTTGTCAGCTTTATCTAAAGATTGTACAGTGGCTCCGTGTTAAGCTTTGTTCCTCGGGACTGCTACGACCAATCTTCTGTGTATCCAATAACCACAGGAGTCAATGAGAGTGAAGCCAGGGAAGACAGGGTGGCCAAAAGGACAGCTGATATCGTGTCCTAGGGAATCAAGAGACGACAGGACACCTCTATGAGACTTAAGCTTCAGCTAAGTATCCTGTCCTACTGGTTTAAAAGGCCAGGGACAAGCACAGGTGAGACTCTAGCCACTTCCTGCAAGAGGTAGGGCCAATGTCCTCACTGCTTCCGAGGGAAGTCACATGACCAGCAAGACAGAGCCATCTTACCAGGTGGCCCAACTAGGACAGAAGAGGTAAAGGGGTGCTTATTACAACCCTTTGGTGGTTAATATTACCAACAACCTCCAGGTACGTATCTGAGGGAGCCTCTAGATGGGGCTAACTGAGGTAGGAAGGCTCACCCCAAGTGTGTGAGGCTGGCACCATCCCATGGCTGGAGAAAAGAGTGGCCCCATTCACCTTTCCCTGCGTCCCAGCTGGGGATGCCAGGTGGCCAGCAGCCTCCCTCTCCTGCTGTCTCTACTTCTCTTCCCTAAAGGGCTGCACCCTAAAATTCTGGAAGCCAGAATTCAACCCTACTCTCCCAAATCGATTTTGGTGAGTGTTTTACCATAGCGACAGAGAAAATACTGGGACACTGACCTAGCCACGCTGACCCACTGCACGCTCGAATTCGGCTACACTCACATGGACAGCCACGCTGATGCGCCACACGCTCAAATTCCGGTGCACTCACACAGCCACGCTGTGAGACGCCACACTCTTGAATTCTGAACACTCACACAGCCACGCTGAGACGCCACACTCTTGAATTCCGGTACACCCACCCAGACTCAATCATACCCACACCTCGCACACAGACACACATTCCCACACAAATTCAAATACACAGTTACTGTCACACGCGCGGACATGCGTGCCACGGTTACCCAGCCTTCTCTTCATATGAGGGGCTTGTTGCTCACATCTCCCCCATCTCTCCCCTCTGCTCCACTAGCCGTCAAACTTAGACACCTTGGACGCTGAGATTGAGAAACGTCGTGACGCAATGCAGGTGACGCCCTGCCTCCCCGTTGTGGTGGTAGTCATGGTAGCAACCACAGAGTCAATCACCTTGCCCAGGCACCATGCTGTGTGTGGTCCGGCTCCACGTCTGTCAGTGCTTTTAGAATGGCCCGAGGACGTCACTCCCAGGTTTCTGGAGTGGTCAGATGCAACAAAGCACCAGCTTCCTCCTGTGATTGGGACCCAGAGCCTAGTGCGCCTGCCCAGAGCGCTAACTGCCACCCCTTTCCGCCCATACACCCCACACCCTTTTCTTGAAGAGGACAGTGGCTTTCTTCCTGCTGCTTCAGAGGGCACATTTAGTCCCCTCCCCCATCCCAAGCCATCTTGCCCGGTGCTGCCATAGGTGACAAGAATCCCCCCGACACACACACGATGAGGTTTTGGCAGCCAAGCCATTCATGTCCCCAGTGGAAACGATTTTTAAGATTGAAAAAAAGTCACTATTAACAATTAATCTAGAACACGGGTATGAGGCAAGGTATTGACACAAGCTGGGCATGTGATCACTGCTATTTTTTATTCATTTATTTAATTTGATGGTACAGGGTCGCACTATGCATCCCTGACTTGCCTGAGACTCTCTATGTAGACCAGGCTGACAGCAAACTCTTAGAGATCTGCCTGCCTCTACCACCCAGTGCTGGGATTAAAGACCACACCCAGCCTTGGTCACTCTGCTCTGCACATGAGAATTGGCTTACGCAGCCAGTGAGTCAGGGTTTTGTCCTCTCCAGGAGGCCTTCCCAGTCCCCAGAGTGAATGGTGGGTGCCCACGTTGCTGTTCAAGGGGTGGTCTTGAACGGGTGTCCAAAGAAGCATTTGACCCAGGAAGCATCTTCTGTAGTGATATTTTGTTTGTGTTTTAAATAAAGCTTGCCGGAAGATCAGAGTACAGAGCTAAGCCACTAGAGGCCAGGGAATGGTGGCACATACATTTAATCCCAGGACTCTGGAGAAGGAGGCAGAGGGAGCTCTGTTAGTTCAAGGCCACCCTGGGCTACACAAGGCTGAAGAGAAACAGAGCTCACACAAAGATGATTTCCACAGTTGGGATCCCACACCTTTAATGCCAGCACTAGGGAGGTGCAGACAGGAGTGGCAAGAGCTCAGTGCAGTCTGAGGTTTGATGGAGACAGATGCAGTCTGAGGATACAGTCTAAGGACAGGATCGCCTCTTTGGTCTGAGCATTGGTAGAGGTAGAAGGTTCTAGTGGCTGACCACACTACCTCTCTAATCTCTCGGCTTTCACCCCCTAATATCTGACCTCAGGTTTTATTTATTAAGACCAATTAGAATTTGAGCTACAGTCTTCACCCTAGCTCTGCCTGGTCTTGCAGCTGCATGCATCCTTAATCTCTGGGGTCCTTGTTCTGTGTGGCAGAGCACGTGGTCTCTCTGAGCATTTCAGGTGGCAAGTTCTGTGGACTCCTTCCTGGCCTCCAGGCTCTGGAGGCACAGGGCTTTCTAGGCCTCCTGCCCTCCACCCTGTGCAGGATCCGTAAGGAACACCGACAAGGTAGGTTTGGGGTTTCTGATCTGGAACCTGGAACTTTTTTCTTTCTCAAGAGGTCCCAACTTGAACTGAGCCAGACCAGTTTCCTGGACTGGGAGTGGGGATGGGTTAGAGAACCCCTACTCCATGGACCTTTATGCTCTGTCTGTGATTCAAAGGCACGGTCCGTCCCAAATATAGACACTAGAGGGCAGTGTGTCTCTCAGACTTCACCGCCTGAAAGTCTCAGCTGGACCTCCAGCTTCTGTGTGGTGAAGGATGCTGGATGCGGTAGAGAGTTCAGGAGAGCAGGCACGGTGCCCTAGCTTCTTTCAAGACACTCAGAGGTCGTGAAGGCCAGGCAGCAGTCCCCGAGGCCCCTTCATGCTGCAGCCCCAGTGGGGTTTGCCTCCTGGCCTGGAAGGTGTAGAGGAGGCCCCCTGAGAAGGGCCGTGGGTGCTGGCCTGGGGCGGGAAACTCATAGTGAAACCTGAATGATCTGGTAGTGAGATTCATTCCGTGCAGCACACCTGCCCCGGGCCAAGGCTGGGAGGGCCTGGGAGGCCATATGGCGGCCCAGGTGGCTGCGGGGGCTGCCCCAGCCTTATCTGATGGGCTTGGACGTTTCTCACAGCGTAGTGGAACATAGTGGAACGGCCCTGCCAGAGCCATTGTGGAGGTCTCACCGTGAGTGCTCGGCAGGCCCTGGGCTCAGGGCCCCACCTACCAGGAGCATGGGAAAAGCGCGGGTGGCCCGATTGGGCCTCCGAGGCAGTATGATGGGCATCTTGGGGCTGAAAGCCACGTGGGCTTCTCTGAGGCTTAAAGAAAGGTTAAACTTGGGTGCAGAAATGCGGAAATGTAGGTGTTTACTTCTAACAAATGTTTCTAATGCAAACAGAGAAAGCGGGGCTGTGTTGGCTTTAAGACTGCCCTGGCTGGAGTCTAGCACCATGGCGCATGCCTATAGTCCCAGGTCGGGGAGATGGAGAGTTTGAGACCCAATCTGCAAAAACAAAACACAAACAGAACGAGCGGTTTTGTGGGGTGTGAGGCAAGCTGCCTCTTCTAGACATGAGCTGGAGTTGTCCTGGGCATTGAGGGTACCCTCGGTTTTCTTTTTTTGGGGGGAGGGACTTAAAAACAAATCTGATCATAAGGCTTTTTGAGGTGCCTCTCTGCCTGCGTGTGCATTCTGCTTCTAGTGCAGAAGTTGGGGGGCTCTATGTTCTCCAGGATGGCCCGTAGTGTACTTCTCCAGGGACCCAGATAGGTTCTGGGTGCTATCATGTACCCAGGGTCTAAAGATTCCGCCCCTCCTCCCACCTCTCCTCTCTGAACAAGGCACCCAAAACTCTGAGGAACTGCTCTGAGACCTCTGTTGGAAAAACATGGGTCTCCCCGCCTCTCTGTGAGTCACAGAGGGCCTCTGGCTGCCTGACCAAGAGAACTGGAGAACAACGTTGGCCTAAAGGCTGTCCGGACGAGGACACTGGCGTAAGGCCATTTCACCTGGGAGGAGAAATGTGCAGGGTGGGTGCTCCAGGCTGCTGGTGGGTAGGGCCTAGGCCACCTGGCCAGGGCGGCGCACTGTCTAGCCAGCTCAGGCAGGGTGTCCTGTGAGGGTGGGACATAGGACCTGTTATCCCCTCGTTGCAGAGTGGGAACCGGAAAGATGGAGAGGGGAGGTAAGGAGGTCTCAGTGGTGAGTTGGAACAGCCGGAGAGTAAAGCCATAGTCCCTGGAAGGCGATGTCACATGCTCCGGGGCCTCTGCTTCATCCTCCCCTGAGTCCAGACACTCACCACGGCACTGCCCAGTTTGATAGGCAGGCCTGCCAGTGGCAGGGCATGGCCAGCCTCACCCTGAGGGGCCTGGGTGGGGCCTGATGGCTTCTTCCCAGAATGGCAGTCTCAGAGGGAAACCTCCACACAGGTCAGAGGGCGTCTAGGCCTCACTGTGTTTCCACCACCCCAGAACCACTCCGGTCTTCATTAGGAATAGCTCCTAATCCTTCCTACCTTCCTCCCACCCCAAGCCACCCTGGACCTGACCCCCTGCCCACTCTCCATAAGGACACACAAGGCGCGGGCGGCGATGGCGCAGGCCTTTAATCCCAGCACTTGGGAGGCAGAGGCAGGCGGATTTCTGTGACTGAGGCCAGCCTGGTCTACAAGAGCTAGTTCCAGGACAGCTAGGACTACACAGAGAAACCCTGTCTTAAAAAACAGGAGTGGGGAGGACATATAAGACCTGCTCCTGTCCTCCACCTAGCCCTGCACTGCCCCTCGGGCCTCTTTCCTTTTCCCAGGGTACATTCTGGTCTGCAATGTCCACTTTGGATCTGGCTTCAGACCTCAGTCTCTTGTGCCCAGCTACCCTCAAGCTGACGGTTGGGTGGGCAGCACCCAAGCATGGGGTTGTTTTCATCCTTAGCCCCCCTTGCCCTTCCTTATATAGGCAGGGCGCACCTCCATCTGCTGCCTGTGCTTCCCCAGGCAAGGGCCCGAGAAGAGGGGGAGCTGCTGCCAAATGGGCACAAGGTCCTAAACAAAGGCAGACAAGCAGAACACGCAGGGCCAATCGCTCCCCTTCCCTGTACTGCCCTCAAGAACACGATCAGACACGCTGGTCTCTCTCTTAAGGAGGAGAATGTGACTGTGTGTAAACGTGGTTGCACGCGTGTTATAGCGCACGCGTGTGGAGATCAGGGACAACCTCGGGTGTCGGCCACTTCTTCCTCCTTGTTTGAGACTGGGTCCGCCATTGCTGCTAGCTGGCCTGTGGGCCTCCCGAGATTCTTGTCTCTGCCTCCAGTCTCAAAGGAAGAGCATGGGGATTATAGGCGCATGTTACCGTGATCAGTTTTCTTTGAGTCCTGGGGATCCAAAGTCATTCTTGTTGGCGAGCATTTTACCAACCAAGCCATCTCCAAACCCATCTTTCTTTCTTTCTCTCTCTGTCTGTCTGTCTATAGACAGGGGCTCACTATGTAGCCCAGGCTAGCCTTAAACTCCTGGTCCTCTACCTGTGTCTCATGAGTGCTGGGATTTCAGGCATGTAGCTCTACACCGAGCGAAGAATAGGCTCTGACAGGAATGGTTCTGTTCTAAGAGAATGCTCTCTCTGACTCCATACATAATGCCTTCTGCCACGTTAGAATGGAGCCCCTCGCCAGGCGCCACCACCTGGATACTTGGCCTTTCCAACCTCTAGGACCACGAACTCCCGCAATCTCTATTCTTCCTAAATTAACTAGCCTCAAATATTTTCCTATATGGCAAAAAACAGACAAAGCATATTACAAGACAA
>NW_004949130.1:3147708-3150771 GCF_000317375.1 Microtus ochrogaster
TCTCTCTCTCTCTCTCTCTCTCTCTCTCTCTCTCTCTCTCTCTCTCGTGTTTCTAAGCCACATAGTGGGAGAAGCACCCCATGCTTCAGGTTGACTCTCTCGTTTCCTGAGTGTAGTGGTTACAGGGGTCAGAAAGCTCCCCCTCCTCTTGTGAGACCCGATGCCCTCATTTCTCCTCCAAGCAGGGGCTCCTGTGGCCCCTTCTGCTCCCTGCTTCAGTCTCTGCCCTAAACCGGAACTCCCTCTCCACCCATTCCTCTTTCCTTCAGAACTGGACCGCATCTTTGACCGGCTGGAGCTCCCCCCTGAGCTGTCCTTCCCCCAGATCTGGGTTCCCCCGCTCCCTGGCAGCTCCCGTCATGTTTCTCACCAGGCTGCAGCTAGGGCCTTTCCTCTCCCCTCTGCGGCCTCCTAGTAAGTCCTGGCCCTGGCTGTCTGTTGAAAGACATCAGGAACATGAATGGCAAAGTTGAGACTGTGACTCAGTTCAATTCTATCTGCTTCCTCAGATGCTTCTCCTGCCCCACCCCCGGAAGCACATACAGACCTGGGGGGACAGTGAGGCCACAGTGGACAAGGTTAAGTCCCTGAGATCCTTTGGGGAGCCACTTGTAATCTTGCCTCTTTGCCCAAAGCTCCCGTCTCTTCTGCAGGATCTGGGGGTGGGGGGAGTCTGCCAGGTGCCTCAGTTGGCACAGTTCTCAGCACCATTGCCTACCCAGCCCTTTCCCCTAGTTCCTTCAGGCGGATTATGATTATGGGATTTCTCTGTCTGAAAATACCCGCCAGGAAACAACAACCCTAATCCAAATAGAGAAAGATCAGCAGGAGGCAGGGGCACCTCCATTCCCTCCAGGGAATCCTGTAGGAGTCTATGGCTTAGGGCCAGTTCTCTGGGAAACCTAAATTTCCAGTTCCCAAAGGGTCCCTAGGATGTTGGGCACTGATCCTGGGTAAGCACGGCCGGTAACTTGCAGCATCTACTTCCCTTTCTATGTACCCCCAAACATGCCCAGCCTGGATCGTTGTGGCTCGTGACTAGGAAAAGGCGGTGACTGCCCCCATCCAGCCATTCCTCAGTCCTACTGGGTCCCCAGTGCCATCAGACAAGAGACCCTACCCTGTCCCAATCCTGCTTTGCCCTGTGCTGGGGACTGGAAGTCACTGCAGACAGTGCCCAGAAGGAGATGCAACCTCCAAACTGGCAGGCCCGGGCATGCAGCGCTGAAGGCCACCGGGGTCCAGGGAAGGTGTAGAAAGTCAAAACTGAGCAGCTTTCCCCTCCCAAGCTGAGAGACAGGGCACTCGCCTCGACTTCTGGGCCAGCATGCCCCGTTGTGGGCTTTGGTGCTTCCAGCTGAGAAAGGAGCCCCGTGATAGGCACCTTCTTTCAGTGGCGTGGCCTGTCCACAGTGGGACCCTTCAGGTCAGCTGGGCTTGAAGCTTCAGACCCCTGGCACTGCCATGTGCGACTGGCTGCGTGTGCCCCATACCTCAGTTGGCAGGGCTCTGGGCACCGTTGCCTACTAGGCCTTTCCCCCAGTTCCTTGGCTCCTCCGGGTGACGCAGGCAGCCTGGCTGTGTCTCAGAGAGAGGCTGCCTCTTGGCTAACGTGAGCCTGGCTTGAGTTAGGAGAGAGGCTGTCACGCTGTGGGCCTGCTTTTGGGCTGAGTCCTTCTAGGCGTCTGGTCAAATGGAAGCCTTGTTCCTACCTGGGTTCGGGCTGTTTCTTGAACCTGTCTTGGCTCTGTTGTGCGGTTGACTTTATCAGCAGGGGAACCCCAGCTGGGAGGATACGGGACAGGAGTCCAGGGTCGCCATGGGTCTTTCTTCCTAGGCCAACCTCTCTAGACAGATAGATTGGAGGGTTACAAGGGGGTGCTCCTGGACAGGCACACGTGTCTGGGAGGGGAGAGGTGCTGCTAGCCTGGAAAAGACCCTCTGCCCAGAAGGCCTGAGGGACACGCTGTCATGGGCCCCATGAGTTGTCACTGAGTGTGTGTGTGGGAGGGATGAACCACCAAAGAAAGCGTGAGAGTGAGCGTGTAGGAGCAAACGTCCCAGAGCCCGCGTGGGGGGAGGCGGACTGTGAGAACGAGTCTGTGGGTGGAGACTTTGGGCAGCAAGGGGTGCTCTTGCTCTTGGCGGATAACCCCAGAAGATGGAAGGAAGTTTGGGGAATGGAGGCAGACAATTCAAAAGAAAATACTGGCCGCTAGGTGTCACCAGGAGCCCATGGGACTGAAAAAGCTCTCGCACCTTCCACTTAAGAGCCCCATAGCCCTCAGGTATTCCCACTCCCGCCAGTAGAGGGCGCTCCCGAGTCTGTCACGGTGTCTAGGCCACTAGCTGAGATGTCTGCTTAGCGTCCTATTCAAGACGACACATTATAGAAACTACTCCGCTCCCACCCACACAAATTCATGCTGAGGGGACCTTCTGCAGCACCTCCAGGTCAAAGTACCCCACCCTGTGCCTCCCCTACCTGACAGCCTCAGTGAAGTAGGCGGTTCCTCATTTTCCATCCCCAGTCTTACCCCACCCAGATCCTACCTTGACAATCAGATTCCCAGACCCCACCCAGGCTACTGTGGACCTTGGGAGCTGTGTTTGGTGGGTAGGAAGCCAGAGCTTTGGGTCATATTGCTTTCTTCTCACCAGGTCCCCCTCAGGATCCAGCCCCTCGGCAAAAAAAAAAACAAAAACAAAACAAAAAAAAAAACCACAACCCTGGAACATCCTGGCTGCTGTGTCTGTGCTGCCTGGAACTGGCAGAGGCTGCAAAGAGAGGGCACAATTTCCAAGGCGTCACACAGGACCTAGCCCTACATCTCCGCGAGCTGAGAAGCAGCTGGAACCTGAGACTGACACCTAGGGCTCTCCTTTTCAGAGCAGGGCTGGTCTCTGCTGCCCCCCACTTTAGGAAACCCAAAGACCCAGCCAATGACAGCGACGTGCACAGCCCCTGTAACCTTGCTTTTCTTCCTCTCCCCCACTTGGCACTAGCCACACTGCTTGCTCCTTAAGTCAGCTATGTCCTGCCTCAGGGCCTTTGTACTGGCT
>NW_004949130.1:3151696-3174605 GCF_000317375.1 Microtus ochrogaster
GAGCCACACTCCTACTCTCTTTTTACTTCTTGTCTTTACACAAAGTTTCACTAGGTTGGCCAGGCCGGCCTTGAACTCACTATATAGTCCACACTGTCCTAAAACTTGTAATCCTCCTGTTTCAGTCTCCCAAGTATATGGGATTACAGGTCTGTGCCACCAGGCCCGCTACTCACCTATCTTAGTAATACTTACCTACTTATGTATTTATCTCTTCCATCACCCACTCTATCTTATACGCTGGCCACTCTGGCTTCGTCACTTGGGCAGAACCTAGCTCATACAGACCAGCTTAGTGTTTGTACCCAGCAATGAGTGAATAACTGGATGAGGGAATGAATGAAATGAGTAGGAACAAGGCACAAGACCGCCTCCATCCTTTCTAAGCTCATCTAGCCATAGAACAAGGGTTTGGGCCTTAGCTTTCATCTGCTCCCTGTAGAAAATCTCACGAGGAGAGCTTCTTACGGCCTGTCTAGGCTAGAGTTGGGGGACCACCTGAGGCCCATGTGGCCAAGCCACAGTCACTCGGGGTTTCCCTTCAGCAAGGTGTGGGCTACAGGCATTGTGGGGGACGTACAGGAGTCAGGAAAGCACATGGTGAGAAAGAGGTGATGCCTCAGGAGAGTCAGGTCGTCGGGATGCTGTGCCCTCTGGAAAGGAGCCACGGGTCACTGGAATGTCTTGCCATTAGGGTCCCCATTAGAGCTTGCTGGTGAGGCAGAACTACCCCTGGGAGATTCCCAAGAATGGGCCATGGAGGCCATTCAGCTCCAGGGGTGACCCCAGCTCCCATCACCTCTTTTGGTCTCCAAGAGATATTTAAATCAGCTCTCTCCTGCACTGGGCACACACAGCATCATTTCCGTGGTTTCATACACCCTTTAAGAGATAATTGAGTTGTAAATGCATTTAAATCCATTTGTCATTCAAACAGAAAGGTCTTATGGAGACGCACACAGGTAAAGCTAGCCGAGAGATTTTAAAACACTTGTAGAGAAATAAAACCAATGCCCCTTTTCAAGGAGAGCAGTAAAGAGCCATGAACCTTCATTGTGTATATGTGTGGGGAGAGCTCTGGAATAATCTGAAGGAACCCGAGAGACTTCCAGGTGCACCACCAGACAAATTTCAGCTTATGTACACTGTAGGGTACATTGTAGGGACCTTGTTCCTCTAAAGGGAGCTTTTTGTTACTATGACAAGACATAGTAGAGTCATCCTGCAGTACCAAATATGTCCAGTAGGTGGCCCTGCCATGAGGAAGTCCCAACCAGGCACTGGCTATATTAAAGCTGCAGACCCAAGAGGAGGGCTCACGTGCTTCTGCCTTAATTTTAGTGACCTCCAGCCTGGGTCTGCTTTAAGCCAGGGACCACCACATGTCCTCCCAGTGGACAGAGCTGCCCTCTGGCCATGTTGCCAGCTGGCCAGCACTAGTCAGTAGCCCTTAGCTACAGAAGCCCTGGCCAAGGCCAGGACTACAGGGACTGGTAAGTTTTTAAGTCAGGGCCAAGCCATTGCAAGGGACAACTGCAGCATTTCTTCAGTCGGGCCTCAAAGGGGTCCATCCCAGCCTTGGACAGAACCCAACCACATGTCAACACGAGCAAATGAACCCATGTGTGCATACAAATACAGACATGTACACACAAATACATGTGCACACTCATGCATTTGATGCACACCAACAACACACATACATGCACAGATAACTCAAGCACACACAAGCGAGTGCACTGAATGCTGAGATGCTTGTGAAAATGGACATTCACACACACACACACACACACGCACACACAGAGCACACACACACACACAGAGCACACGCACACACGCACACACAGAGCACACGCACACACACAGAGCACACGCACACACACACACAGAGCACACGCACACACACACACACAGAGCACACGCACACACACATTCACTCATAAACACTCCCATTCTCTGTCCCCAGGCTCTTGTAGGTAAATGCGGAAAAACTCCCGGGGTGAATTTAGCTGGGAGAGAGCCTCTTCCCGTGTGCATCTTCCAGATGTTGCCCCATCTGGACTGGTGGGTGTACGGGAGTGGGAAGATTGAGGGGCAGCTGCAGTGTCCAGCCATGACTGGGGATCCTCTGGTTACACCAGGGAGCCTCTCCAGGCTCACCCATTGCAGCTGTCTAGGGTGGAGGAGCTGAAATCCCTCCTGCCGTCCATGGAAGTGAACTGAACAGAGAGCTAAGGTGGGTGCTGTGATCATCATAAGGGCTGGAAGAGTCATGGGGGCATCTTGAAGCTGAGCAACTCAGCCCCCAGCCTGCTGCTGTCTTAAAGACCTCCAGTCCCAGGCCGGGCGATGGTGGCGCACGCCTATAATCCCAGCACTCGGGAGGCAGAGGCAGGCGGATCTCTGTGAGTTCGAGACCAGCCTGGTCTACAGAGCTAGATCCAGGACAGGCTCCAAAGCCACAGAGAAACCCTGTCTCGAAAAACAAAAAAAAAAAAGAGAAAAAAGACCTCCAGTCCCTTGGTCCCGGCTAGAAATGGGGGCACAGCCTCTCTTCTCCCTCCTTTTCCTCCTCTTCTTCCTTCTCTTTCATCTCCCTCCTCCTTCCCTTCTTTCCCTCCTCCTCTTCTTCCTCCTTTCCCTCCTCCTCTTCTTCCTCCTTTTCCTCCTCCTCTTCTCCCTCCTCCTCCTTCATCTTTCATGTCTTTGAGACAGAGTCTCTCTATCTAGTCCTTGACTGATCTAGAACTCACTATATAGACCACACTGGCCTCAAACTCGTAAAAGGTGTGTGCCAACATGTCCAGCAAGACAGGCCTTCTCAATTTCTTCAATTCTTTGGTTGTCTCAAACCTCAGAAGTTGGAGCACATGGCCTCTGGTCCCTGTTGTCCCCTGGCCAGCATGCTGGTACATCAGTTCAAGGGTGACAATGAAGTCACTTGTGGCACCATCATCTGTCCCTGCTGTTGAGAGACCTGGGGCCATGGGAGGGGCTCAAGGGCACTAGCAGCTCAGCCTTGCTCTGAGCAGGCTGTGTGGAATCCAGCGTGCTGACCACCAGCCTTGCCCACAGTCCTTGGCAGGGGTCAGAGTTCTGTCACCTCCCCCATTAGATCAATATCTTCCAGGCTACTGTCAGCAAATCTTTGACCTGTGACCTGGTCACACATGGTGACCCCTGAACCTATTGGTCTTTCCACCAATCCTTGCCCTGGTCTCTGGGGTGGGTGAGGGGCTGGCCCCTGGCTCTGGTCCAGGCTTAGAGAGGAAGGGAGGCCTGTAGGTCCAGTCTCTTCCCCTTCCTCTAGACCAGGGGCTGAGGCATGCAGTAGAGGTTCTGTGTGCAGGCCCCTTGGTGCTCCAGAGCCCAGGGAGGCTATGAATGAAAGATCCGAAAAGCCCTTCCGAGGCTAAGGGGTCGTGGGTGCCTTCCTGCTTTCTCTCCAGTGTCCCCAAAGGTGCCTAGCAGAGTCAAACTTCTGTGCCTTGGGCTTGGATTCTGGGGCTCACAGCCCAGTTTTCAGCATGGTCTGGTTGAAATGGGGTATGGTAACAGATGGCATACAGCCAACATTAGAGCCAGTCCACAAACCTTGAGGATAGGAGACACTGTCTTTCTCAGCCAGAGGGTTTCTCCCAGGAGTAAGTGCCCTGCCAACCTGGGACCCAGCAGCCCTACAGCTTGGAATGGGAATGAGAGGAGGATGACTCAGAGGCCTCCATTGTGTTCCCTGGGTCATGTGCCCTGTGGCTTTGCTGGGAGGGCCACTGATGTGCCCACTCTTGTCCTGCCCACTCTTCCTGTTCCACTTGGGAAGCTTTGTACATTGTCTGCTGGTGGATCTACTGGGGGTACCAGGACCCCATTCTTCCGACCCACTCAGCTTGCAGCTTAAGGACTCTAGGGTTCCTTGGAAGACACCACTGACCCAGAGACAGTGGGGCAACAAACATATGAGCCTTACCTGGCTCCTGAGAGGAGATGCCTTCTGCTCCCTGGGGTATTTGGAAGGCCAGTCACCCTGGCCTTCAGATAGGCTCGGTCACTGTGTGTCTCAGGTCCATGATCATCTGCCACAGGGAGGGACAATGGCTTAGAGAGTCCAACAGAGACAAACTTCCCCTCCCAGGCAAGGAAGAGGAGCAGAGGAGGAAGGGCAGGGAAGGGGAACAGGGCAAACCGTAAGAGGCTGTCAGCTAACACGGAAGATGTGGGTGAGCATTTGGTGGGGAGCACACTGGAGATGGGGACCCAAGCTTAGAGAGGGGTGTAAACGGGAAAGGCGAGGAGGGATGCTCACATGGGACTGGCCCCAGAGTGCTGGGATCTCTCATCTCTTTCTTAACCCCATTAGACTTGAGCATATTGGCCCTAGGAAAAGTCCTGACCACAGCAGGGACCCCCGTGCCCTGTCCAGGTCTTGCCTGACTGCTTTCCTAGAGAAAGGACAAAGAGATAGCAGACCAGACAGGTGGAAGATACACAGATGACCACAAAGGCAGCAGGCCAAGAGGTCAATGGATAGTGCAGACGGTCCAACCATGGTAACTTGTGGTTTTCTGTTTGTTTTGTTTTGCAGTCCTGGGGATTGTACTTAGTATCCTATGTATGCTAAGCAAGTATTCTACCATTGGACAATGCTTGCAGATCCTCACTAAGCCACACCCCCAACTGGGGGATTCTAGGCAAGTGCTCTACCGCTGAGCCACACCCCCAACACCTCACTGGGGGATTCTAGGCAGGGGCTCTACCACTGAGCCACACCCCCAACACCTCACTGGGGGATTCTAGGCAGGGGCTCTACCACTGAGTCACACTTCCTAGCCCTCTTTTTGCGTTTTTTTTTTTGCATTGAGACAAGTGATGGAGGAAGGTCATTGGTTCATTAAATAAAAAAGCTGCTTGCCCTGATAGGTTAAAACATAGGTGGGAGGAGTAAACAGAACAGAATGCTGGGAGGAAGAGGAAGTGAGCTCAGACTCGACAGCTCTGCTGTCTGGAGCAGAGACGCCATGCTCCAGGCTCCTGGGCGGACGCGGATATAGCTCTGCTCTCTGAGACAGACACGATTCAGCTCCGACCCAGGATGGACATAGGCTAGAATCTTCCCGGTAAGCGCACCTTGGGGTGCAACACACATGATTGGAAATGGGTTAGTCCAGGTGCGAGAGTTAGCCGAGAAAAGGGCTACAGCTAAAGAGCCAAGCAGTGTTTAAAAGAATACAGTGTCCGTGTAATTATTTCGGGGCATAAGCTAGCCGTGCAGGCGACTGGGGTGCTGGGGACGCAGCCTCGCGGCTCCTATTACTACAGACAAGATTTCACTAAATTACCCAGATAGGCCCTGTGTATGTAATCTTCCTTCCCCAGTTCCTGAGTCGCTGGGATCACAGTCATATGCCACCAGGCTTGGCTAAATAATGGTTCTGAAGCCTGCATCCCACACCATGGCCTTGGCTGTGTCTCTGGACAGCCCTCGGCCAGCCTTCTGGCCTCTCTGAGAACATGGGTGGCCTCCTTAGCTAGGGCTGGAGTCTGTCAGATAGGAATAATCTATCCTGAGCCGGGCGGTGGTGGCGCACGCCTTTAATCCCAGCACTCGGGAGGCAGAGGCAGGAGGATCTCTGTGAGTTCGAGACCAGCCTGATCTACAAGAGCTAGTTCCAGGACAGGCTCCAAAACCACAGAGAAACCCTGTCTCGAAAAACCAAACAAAAAAAAAACAAACAAAAAAAAAACAAAAACAAAAAATCTATCCCACCCTGCCATCGGGTCCTGAGTTAGAGTGCTGTGTATATAACCTGCAGATGGACCCACTCAGGCATCTGGGACACCTGGTTGACCTCCTGGGAAAGCAGGGTTGAGAAGGGAGTTGGCTCCTGTGGCTCAGGGCCTGGGGATGGACTTGGAGCTCGGGTGGACTCCTTGGGCACTGAGTTAACATCCCGCTGTAAATCTTCCACCAGGATAAGTCGAGAAACTTGAGCACGGCCATGGTGTGTCTGCCACCAGTTTCTCTGTTTCTGTGAGTACCCAGAGACCCACTTGGCCACAAGGGAAGGATAATAGCACCAGTTTCCCCAGCCCTGAGTCTACTAAACAACATCTGCCAGGAAAGAGAATGTGGGGATCAGGCTTCTGAATTGGCCCCTAATAAGGCCTGGAGACTAGGTATGCACCAGAGAGAAATCAGGTTCTCTTCATTTCTCGTTGTTTCCGGGGCCTAAATCTCTGGGTGCGGCCAGGCTTAGCATAACATGCTGCACTGCCTAAGGCTCATGGGGACTCTGTTGAGATGGCTTCCCCCACAGGGCCATGGACACATGCCTTGCACACAGAATCACACACATGTATCACAGCTACATCATATAGACACAATCCAGAGACATCATATAGACACAATCCAGAGACATCATATAGACACAATCCAGAGACATCATATAGACACAATCCAGAGGCATCACACAACACATAATGACACGAGCCACAAATGTCATACAATACACAAGCAGACACACATCACATGCACAGAATACACACACTGGGCTGGAGAGATGGCTTAGCAGTTAAGAGCACTGACTACTCTTCCAGAGGACTGGGGTTCAATTCCTAGCACCCACATGGCAGCAACTGTCCATAACTCCTGTTCCAGGGGACCTGACACCCATGGCTAAAATACCAATGCACATAAAATATGAAATAAATAAAATTAAAAAATAATATACAACACAGGCACAACCTACATGTCACACCACATATAAATATATGCTATACACATATGGAAGACACAACCACACAAATATAGCTCAGATAATGATAATACTAATACAGATATGTGCTTTTCACCCTTCAGAGCACACAGATATAGCCCAGGGATGTCACACACATACACACACACACACACACACACACACACACACACACCACATATACACCACCCCACCCCAGTGCAGCCCACAGACATCAAATAACGCAGAGACACACTGACCTCACCTACAGGTACACAAGGTGCCCTGTTCACTCTGCCCATCTTGTTGTACGCAATCAGACTGCAAAGCCAGCGGACCTGCAGAAGCCCTGGAGCCACATGGAGCCCCTCCTAACTCCCAGACACTCTCAGACATCAACCCTGATGCTTTGGAGGGCTGGAACACAGGGACAAAGGCAGAGGGTAGTGGGGGACTTACAAGACCTAGAGAGGCAGGCAGGGGTCAGGTTGCAGTTCTTGATGCGGAGCTAGAAGCAGACGCCTTGGGCTAGGGGACAGCCCCAAGGACCTCATGAGAGCCAGGTGTCACTACCTATACCCTGAAGTCTGAGTGGGTACAGAACACCCCACTTACTCCTTGGTTGACCCAAGGTGTCTGGTAGGACCCACCCTCCCTGCTAACCCTGTGACTTGAGACACAGGACTTCAGATGTGAGTGGGGGTCCCTCATATCTTGTGCCCAGAACGAATGGCTTGTCCTACAGGAGATGTCTTTTGATCTGAGCCAAGACCTACCATCTGCCCCAGGCCACAAGAAGGCCTTTTCCCAGGCCTCGAATTCTTGACCTGTGAGCTGATGGAGACCAAAGGCTCTTCTTGGAGATCAAGGCCTTGGAATCCTCTGACTCACTGCTTGACATTCCACCCTGCAGCTAGACCCTGCTACCTCAAAGAACCCTTAGGCTCTACTAAAATGTGGACCAACCAGTGACCGTTTGGGAATTAGTTGGAAAGGGTGGGGCAGGGAAAGCAGGTGAGGTCTCGTGTGGGCTCTTGAGGACAGCTGACTTCTCGTAGGCCAGAGGGCTCTTCCGAGAGGTCACAGGCAGTGGGCAGTGGGATTCCGAGCACTGAGGCTGCCACGCCTTTCTCGGGGTGGGCCAGCTCAGCAGCAGCAGGGTGCAAAGGGTGAGGCAGAGCCAGGTGTGGTTGTGGTTAAATGCCTAGAATCATGGCCCTGGAAAAGCCGGGAGGACGCTTTGACATCTGTAGCTAACTCGGGCTAGAGCGAGACTCCATCGCAAAAAAAAAAAAAAAGACAGAAGAGGCTGGACAGGTAGGTGCTGCGCTGAAGCAGCACTTTGAGGAGCTGCCTTGTGGTCCCTCTAAGCAAGACAGAGCATTCCATGCCGGATCAGTGTCGCTGCCCAGCAAGGCCACGCCCCCTCGTGACGGCCACTCTTTTTAAAAGAGTAGATCTTTTATTTATTTCTCAATGATTTCTTTTTTTTAAAATATTTGTTTATTTATTGTGTATACAATATTCTGTCTGTTTGTATGCCTGCAAGCCAGAAGAGGGCACCAGACCTCATTACAGATGGTTGTAAGCCACCATATGGTTGCTGGGAATTGAACTCAGGACCTCTGGAAGAGCAGTCAGTGCTCTTAACCTCTGAGCCATCACTCCAGCCCCCTTCTCAATGATTTCATACATGTAAACAATGTCTTGCTGCACCCAACTTCCCCTTCTCACTCCTCCAAAGCACTGAACATGCCTTTCCGCCCCATTTTGTCCTGACTCCGACCACTTTTTCCTTTGAAGCAGGGTCTCCCAATGTAGCCTGGCTGTCTTGGAACTCGCTATGCAAACCCGGCTGGCCTGGAACACACAGGTATCCCTCTGCCTCTGCCTCCTGAGTGCTGGGACTAAAGTCATGCACCACCAGGCCCGGTTTCCCATTTTGCTGTTGTTAATACCCCGCTGAGTCTAGTTCGCCCTGTCTGCTGGAATGGTGGCTTGGTGTTACACAGGTGACCATAGCTGCGGTGAGTCCCTGGGTAAAATGACGCCGACATTCACTCTAGATTCCTCGCTGCCCAATGAGCCAACTGTGAGCACTGGCCCCAGCTCTCTAGGCCTCCCTGCCTGAGAGACGTCAGTGGTGGTGGAAGTAAAAGCCACTTGATCTCTGGAGAAAGGAAGCAAAAGGATGCAGATTTTTGAGAGGACAAACATCCATGGCCACTCCTGCCTGGTGCAGGGGGGCCCTTGGGAAGATGTGCCTCAGGGGGTACAGGATGACAGATACCTTCTCTCTAGAAGAGGTACTTGCTCTGGCAACAGACATCTTGCCTAAATTGGCTCTGCGGGGACCCTGTCTCCTCCTGGTCAGCTACAAATTCTACCCTCCATTTTCCGCTGAGGTCCTCTCAGAGGCTGGTGAGCCGGCCAACTTGGGCAGGACTCATACTCCCAGCAAGGACAAGATGAAACTAGGAAGTGGCCCCCAGTGCCATGCAAGCGTCCGCCTGCCATTCCTTCCGTGTGCGGGGGTGGTTGCTCCTGAATAGAGCCTTAGTCACCCTCTGTCGGGAACCTTCTACTGTGTCTCTAGGAAGTGCCACAGGCCTCCACACTTGCCTTCCTTGGACCCATACTCAAGCTGCCTGCTGGGGACTGCCTAGGCTCACTGCCTGTGATATCACTGCTGTCCCTTGTTCCATGAAAAGCCAGCCTGTAAAGTTGCCCATGGCCTCACCTAAAAGTGGAACACAGAGCTCCTTTCTGTCTCTCTCTTTTCACAAGGACTTTCTGGGTTCCCGCTGCACCCAGGAAAAAGCCAGTCGTCTGGAGCCTTTGAGGACTTCCATATCGACAGCTGCTGATTGTAAACCCTTTGCTGGATCCTGCCCATGCAGGATGTCTTCCCTCTGTCCCATATCAAGACCTGCACAGGCCCAGGCTCTAGATCTCTTTCCTATACAGCAGGCTTTGAGCCAGGGTTCCTGTTGACGCCCTGGAGTGGCCTCCATCACTGGCTTAGTTTTATGTCAACTTGACACAAGCTAGAGACCTCAGAGAGGAAGGAGCCTCAGTTGAGAAAATGCCTCCATAAGTTCAGACTGCAGACAAGCCCATAGGGCATTTTCTTAATTAATAATTGATGGCAGGGGAGGGCCCAGCCAAGAGGAGCAAGCCGACAAGCAGCACCCCTCCATGGCCTCTGCATCAGCTTCTGACTCCGGGTTCCTGCCCCGTTTAAGTTCCCACCCTGATTTCCTTTGATGCTGAACTGTGATGTGGAAGTGTAAGCCAAATAAAACGTTTTCTCCCCAAGTCTCTTTGGTCACGTGTTTCGTTGCAGCAGTCATAACCCCAACTAAGACAATCATCAAGGTGGGGGAGCAGCCTTCCCATTTTCAGCCGGTTTGGAGGTCTCTCCTGGGAGTTTCTATGCAAAGCAGGTTAGCAGGGCCTGGTGAACCTCAGGTGCTCTGCACACATAGCTAGCTCCAGGCTGGTCCATCCGCAGGGGAATACAAAAAGAGAACTGACATTCTCTACGGTTCTGGACTGATAAGCCATGATGCCTGGCAGGGTGGATGGACTCAATGCTTTCTCCACTTCATCTGTTTTGTACTGCTTTGACACGCGCGTGCGCACACACACACACACACAAAGATCCGAGATTGGGTGGTGTCTAACTTAAAGACTTTATAGAGTTTAAGCTGGGCACAGTCGTACTTTCCTGGAATTTCAGCCATGAGAGGGGTGGAAGCAAGATGCAAGTGGAGTTCATCTTACTGTCACCGTTAGTCTAGTGTGGTACCCACACTGCTCTTCCCTGCCTACAACCATGACTGGAAGAGAGACCCATATGAACCAACTTCCCCTCATAGAAATGTGCTAATGCAAATGCTAACATGGTCCAAATATGAAATGTCTC
This sequence comes from Microtus ochrogaster, assembly GCF_000317375.1. Lineage (NCBI taxonomy): Eukaryota > Metazoa > Chordata > Mammalia > Rodentia > Cricetidae > Microtus > Microtus ochrogaster. The sequence continues at coordinate 3,162,356 of NW_004949130.1, forward strand.
CTACCTCTATGTCTGAGCGCCTGGTTTCCCGGCTGGTAGTGCTGCTCCGGGAGTCTGTCCGGTCCTCGGGACTGTGACCCGGCTGGCAGTAGGTCACTGGAGTGAGCCCTGAGGGTGATATCTGACTCTGGTTCTGGACTGCACTCTCTGCCTCTTGATTCCCCCAGAACAAACCAGGCTGCAAGCTCCCCCCACCACAGTCAGCCACCCTAACTGCCATACCCTCTTTGCCACTGCCAACTGAAATCCCGTAAACCGTGAGCCCAGGCAACTCCTTCTGGCCTTAAGTGGCTGCTGTTGCGTGCTTATTGGATCACAGCAGCAAGGGAAGTAACTTACCCAGGTGCCCTCGGTAAGGGTGTTTCTGGCTGAGGATGCTGCCCGCTGGGCTGTGCAGACTCAGGCCCTGTTCCCTCTCCCACGTGCCCTCTCTCCTAACACCACATAGGGCTGACGAGCTGCACTAGATGAAGGGCCAGGGAAGGCATATGAAAGAGGCAGTGTTGGAACAGAATGCAAAGAAAAGTCACGTGAGATGCTGGCAGGGGGTGACAGCATCCTCTGACCATCCCTGACCTTTGACCCTGCTTACAGGACAGGACTCTTGCTTCCTCGGATACTTAGCTCAGTTTTTGACCTTGGCTTTCACTAGATTTTTGTGCGTTTGTTTTGTTTGGAGACAGGGTTTCTCTGTGTAGCCTTGACTGTCCTGGAACTCGCTCTGTAGACTAGGTTGGTCTTGAACTCAAAGACATCCTCCTGCCTCTGCCCCCCCCCATAAGTGCTGGAATTAAAGGTGTGCACCACCACTGCCTACTCGCCTGGGCCTGACCACTCTTAAGTAGAAAGCACCCATCCAAAGTGAAGCCATCCTGATTATTGTCTGTAGTTTGGTTCACTGGGTGGAAGATTGTCTTCCCAAGCTCTCTGTTTCTTGATCCACCGAGATGCCAGCCTCCAGTCTTCTGAGAGTCAGTGGTGCCAAGGCTGTCTTTAGACTGACTGCCACTCTTCTGTGGCCTTTATTTCTCCCTGGTATCTTAGAGAAATAGTTTTGTCTTTCATGTTCTTTTATTGTGGTATGAAGTGCTTTTTTAAAAAAAATTAAATTATTTTATTTTTGAAACAGGCTCCCACCATGTAGCCAAGGTTAGTCTTGATCTGTTGGCTTCAACCTCCTGAGCATAGACTTAAGGAATGTGGCACTATGCACTGATCCTTAGTATTCGGTGTGTATCCTCAACGTGAAGATGTTCTCTACTGAAAATTTGTCAAAGATTAGGTCTTGGATGCTTTAGCACAGACTTCAAATTTATATACAGGTTGGCCCTTCTTATTCCAAAGCAAGACTTAACCTTTCCTATTTTCCTCTGTACTGTTGCTCGTGAAATTTCCCCTAATGTGTTTTCCAGTCTCCTAATCCCACTTTAAACCCCTCTTCATTTTCTACATAATAACCCAACCCACTGAACGCTTCTTTAGTATTGGGGCGCCAGTCATTCTGAAGGACTGCACTAACTAGTTAGACTTTAATTGTTGTGCACAACAAAACCCAAATGGTAGCTGGGAAAAGAGACAGATTGCCCCCAAAGAGTTCTTAGAACTCTTCCTTCATCCCTTCTCATCCCACCTGTTGTGGAATACGATTTCCATCCTGTGGTGTGCTGACACACGTCCGTACTTAGGGTGAGTCCTCCGCCTTACCCCGTTCTCTCTAGAAAGGCCTACAGATATGCCAGGTGGTGTTCTACAAACCTAAGTGCAGATATGCCAGGAGATGTTCTACAAACCTAAGTGCCCCTCAACCCAGGCAAGCTTACTGTTAAGATTTAACCAACACAAACTGATTTCTTTTGGACTTGACCGGCCATTTTATTTATCTGTTTATTTTATTTTATTTTATTTTTAGACAGGCCCTCCTTACACCTCTTTTAGGTAGTACACACCTATATTCCTGGAAGTGGGAGGCAGGGCAGGAAGAGCAGACGTTCAAGGTCATCCTTGGCTACAAAGCAAGTTTGAGACCAGCTAAAGTTTACAGGCGACTATCTCAAAACAACAACAGGAAGAACAGAACTGTCTGGAGGGTTGGAGCAGAGGCTGTGGAAACCTGGGCACCACACGTGTTCATGGTGTACTGATGGTTTTAGGAGAAGACCCTCACACCCTCCCAGGACAGCTTTACAAACCCTTCACACTGCGTCCTCTAACCCCGGGCGTTAGGGAAGGAGTCAGTTCCAGCTCACCCTCTCAGGGAGTCCAGGGCACACCCTGTCCCTGTCTCTGCCCTGAGTTCCTGCTCCTTGTGGCTCAAGACCCTGTTACCATGTGGCCCCAGTGTGACCCCATTTTTACCCCACAGTACATCTCCCCAATCTTCCCTCAAAAGAATCCTCCCCCATTTCACAACAGCCCTTTCTGGTTCCGGGCTCCAGGCCACAGTTACATCTAGAACCCTAGAGGGGTCCTTACAGCCAGAGTCTTCTAACGAGAAATTCCAGATGCTGGCTGGTTCATCTCTTTCATCCAGGACTCTAGAACACAAAATTATAAAATAAAATAAATCGAGGTCTTTTGTGCACTTGGGTTAATGGTACTTGACTTGGGATGATACTGCGTTCCCGGGGGGCAATTGGCAATGTCCAAAGACAACTGGGTTATATGATTGATGGCTAGTAATGGAAAAGTATTATTGGCACTGAGTGGGTCCTGGCCAGGAATGTAGCTAAATACCCATGGTGCAGATGATGTCCCTGAGAATAGAGTTATTTAGTTCCTGCATCAAAGGAGATGCTATTGAGAATGTTGATGGCCATTTCTCCCATTCTTCACTGATAAGTTCTGGGTCCCCTAAGGCAGAGGCACATCTGCATTCTGACCAGGGCCCCAATCCTTAGGGGTTCCAGTGGGTCTGAGGGAAAGTGGTTTCCATGGTACGCAGAGGTTGCCAGGTGCTCCAACAGCTCCCAGCCACACAGAGAGCCTCACTCAAGCCCATTGGCCCCACATCCCACCATACCTGCCCACCAGACCTCCTGCTCTGTCCCCCCTCACCAACGCAGCCCCACTGGCACGCGCCAGCCACACCCCTCTGTGTGATGTGGTGAGCAGGCACCGTATGATGTGGGGACCAGGGAGTGTGGTCGTTGGAGCAGGTCAGGCCCTCCTGGGCGGGGTGAAGACATATCTCTGGTGCCATCTTTCCTGTTCTGATAAATAACTGATCTGTGGTTGCGGCAAGAAGGTCACCTCTGCCCAGGAACAAACCACTTGTGACCGGTGGGAAGAGCCCAGGGTGGAGGCAGCGGGAAGTCTGCCTTCCCTGGCCACCAGGCTGCTGGGGGCAGATTTCAGAAAAGGGAAGTGCCGAGCTGGGGCAGCGCTTCCTGTGGTCGCTGGTAGTCAGGGCATGGGGCGGGCACGAATGGCAAATCAAGGGGTGGGCATGGCAAAATCAGGGGGCGGCTTCCCTGAACCAAGAGAGCTGTCTCTGGTTCCAGGCCTGAGGCATAAGTCCCCTTTGTCAGGCACAGTCAGCTGCTGTCCATCATGGTCTGAGAAGACAGAAGGACTTACTAAAATGCCAAGTCACCCGCTTGTGGTTGAAGCTGCCCTGGGCCTTATGATTCTAGGACTGGCACCTTCTTGGCATCTGCTCATCACATTTCCTCTTTAAAAAAAAAATGCCCCTCCTTCTGCCTGTCTTTGAGCACAGAGGCTATGCATCCCTTAGAGCATCTTGACACCTTCCGCTTTGGGGAGCCTGGAGCTACTGACCTGCCTGTCTTCATCTCATCAAGAGTCCAGGGGTGTCCTCTTAGCTCCTGGTGCACCAGCAATTGGCTGCATTCCCTTCTACTTTAGAAAAGAGGCTGTCAAAGAGGTCCCGAAGCTAAGGTGGTGGCTAGAAGGCTCCCTCCTCTTTGCCCCTAAATGCTGAGCATCATGGAGCATGGGCAGGCCTCTGCGGCCTAAGGCAAGCTGGGCCAGGAAGCTAAGAGCTAGGAAGCTGGCTGCCCTCCCTTCCCAGCTCTCAGCAGAGCCTGGCATGGCGTTCCTGCCTCTCCTGGTATCCTGGCCCTTCCACCTCACAGTGAGGCCCAGGGTGCTTTATTGCCTTCAGGACAGATCTCATGACTGCACGGCTCAGCCCCACCAGACTCTGCCAAGATTCCCAAACAGACTGTTACATTCCCTGTGCCCTAGCTCAGTCCTGCTTCTGGTGGGCCCAATGGACAGTCTTCAGCAGCCTCTTCCAGCTGTGAGCGGCCTCTAGCTCAGCCCCAGCCTCTTGAGGTGGTGAGGGTCTGGCTTCCTGAGTCAGCGAGAGATATGCAAGGCAGGGTTTCAGGGGTACTGCCCTGACCCTCCGGTCCCAGCTGGTACCTGTGCCCACAGAGGTCAGCTTGGCAAGGCTGTTCCTCCACCATGTCCAGGCTACCCAGACTGCCAAACCAGCCAGCTTTGCCCACCCCACCTCGGTCTCCACCTGAGCCCCTGCCTCTCCCCACTCCCTCTCTCATTATTAGCGTATTTCATTTACAATGTGATGGCGTTTTCATGCACGCTCCATCTCTCTGGACCTTCCTTACTTTACCTTCGTCCTTCCTGCTTCTTTAGTAAGTCCCCGGCCCCATCCTGAGACTCTTCCCTGCGCTTACAGCCAATCATCACACCTCTCTCCTCTCTCCCACCTCTCTCTCTGTCTCTGCCTCCTGTCTGGGCCCTATTTCTTATTTCTTTTTTCTGCCTCTTGTTTTCTCCCCTCTATTCTTCTCTCTCTACTTCCCCAACCTTTTCTCTGTCTCTCTAGTCTCTGTATTTGGTCTCCGCCTCTTTTCTTCTCTTTCTCCATTCTCTCTCTCTCCATCTCCCCCTCCTCTCTTCTGTCTCTCCAACTATTCATTTGCCTCTCCCACCTTGTTCACCTCTCCTTTCCCCTTCCCTCACCCCTGCATTCGCTCTCCTTTCCTTCCCCCCTCGCTCCCTCTTCACTCTCTCTTTTCTCTCAACATCTCCTGCCATCTGATTCCCCCTCCCTTTCACCCTCTCTCTATCCCCCCCCTTTCTGTTCAGTGTCCCGGGTCTCTGATGGCCAGTGCCCCTGCCGACAGCTGCCTTCTGCCTGGTGAGGACCTGCTTGGGTATTTTATTTCTTAGTCACCTTGGCCCTCATCCTGTTATCAGTTAGAAATGAATCAGAGATTAGGAAATGGGGGGGGGTGAGGTGGGGGTGTTATCACCCAGTGCACCCGGAGCTCTCGCTAATCTTTGGCGGACCTGGATTCGAGAGGAAACACAGTTGCGACACGGAGTCTGCCTTACCGTCACTGTCATGTCCGTGGCGAGGCTGTGGCAGACAGGCCCCAAGGCTGGCGAGCTGAGGAAGAAGGAAGAGGACCAAACCGGATGGAGCCTTTTGCAGGTATGTGCACAGCCATACATGCATAGGAACATGTGTGGCAACCATGTGCATACACATGGGCATAGACACACAGGAAGCCTGCAGGCCTTGCCCATGTCTCCTGTCACTACCTCCATTGTCCATGCACGCCTGTACACCTCAAGTCCATGACCACTGTCACGGTCACCACGTGGTTGTGCTGGCATTATCCAGGGTTCCTACAGCCTATCCCCTGTGAGCATCTAATAGCCACGTGATTGGAACACTCTCCTTCCACAGCCTTCCTACGGCCCTCAGGGTCATCCTCCCATCCTCCTCCTGGCCTACAGAGCCAAGGTGCGGCTCTCACCCTGGTTCTACCTACACTTTTACACTCCTGAGTTTTGTAGCTCCTACCGCCTGGCCCCCTTCCTCTCCGCTGCTCCTCACTTGGCACATGCAATTCCCTCTGCTTGGGGCTCCCTGACCCTCCTCCCACACACAGCCTAGGTCACTCAGCTGTCCAGACCCTTCCTCAGACCATCCAAGGTCCCTGATGCCAAATCACACCAGGTCCCCTCTGCTCTACCCTCAAAGCACAAGTATGCTGTCACAGATCTGATTCTTTCTCACCTCGTGCCTGACTGTGAGCAACATGATACAGGGACTGTGTCCTCTTCTGTCTGTCCGGAACCTGGCCTGGGACCGGCCTACATTAGGCTTGGGCTGAACAAACAGGCACATAAACTCATCTTGAGACGCAGATGAGCCCAGGGCCCAGGAAAAACCACACATGGCTCATCAGGATGCTCGCATGCAGATTGGCAGATGTGGGCATACACTCGAAAGTACCCAGAGAGGTGCACACGGCTGAAACCCACACAAGAACACGCTTTGTTTGCTGCGGTTTCCCAGGCCCACAGCATCACATTACCTAGCTAGTGGATTCCTCAGCCTGCCCTCCAGAGAGCCTCCATCACCCCTGTGGGTCTCCTGGACTCTGTGGCCCTAACCTTGTCTTCAGAGGATAGGCCTCGGTAGGAAGGTTTCTCTGAGTTTTAGAGTGATCGTGCCGTGTTCCACTGACAGCAAGTGGCTTTTGTGCTGATTGCAGGCAGAATTTACCAGCACTGTGGTTAGCACAGGACATAGTATTAATCCCCTCAAATGTGACGGGATTAAGCCAAGTTCAGCGCTCAGGGAGATGTAGACAGGTACACACAGCAAAAGCCTAAGGTTCTGTTTGCAGACTCACCCTGGAAGTTAACACAGGCCAGGGCATCTGTCTGTCCCTGCAGCTAAAACGAGGTGGCCAGGCCTGGGATCTGGATGGATGGCCAGGATGAGAAGCAGGGCTTCCGGGATGTGCTGTGGTTGAAGCAGAATGCAGTGTGCAGTGATAGCACGGGGGTTTCTAATTAGCTTTGTCTGGGGGCCAGGGGCCGGATGGGGTATCTTCTGGGAGGAAGCAGAGGGGGCTGACTGTAGAGACGGGTCCATAGCGATAGCCTTGCCTGCCCTGTTGATGGACTGGAGCTTTGGGGGTCCCAGGCTCTTCGTTACCCAGAATGCCCAGAGGCAGCTTCTGTCTTCCGGAAATGGTTTGAACTGTCGCTCACAGTATAGCTAGAAAAGCCCAGAGCTGCATAGCCCTGCACAGCAGTGTGCTTGCCTTCCTGAGCACACCTGGAACACTTGCCCCATGAGAGTCTAGCATCCTAACAGAGTCCTGCTGGAAAGAGACTCTCCTCACATGTGAAGAGACTGAAGAGAAGCCTCAGCTTCAGGGACCTTCTCTCCAACACAAGTTCATGTCCCCAGTACCCCACCTTTTGACTTTACATCTGCCAGACGCCATCTTCCTCCTGCCAGGCTGCTGAAGAGTTCTCTCTGAGGCAGCCCTGGTAGCCTCTAGATCTTTCTACTTGGCTCTCAAGATTTCTCCAGGTCTTGCCCTTTCTCCAGGCCCCACATCTGGCAGGAGCAGGGTGCCAGAGTGGGAGGGGCTTCTGCAGCACCCACCACACCGTACCTTTGGGATTTTCTTGCCCCCCCACCCCCCAGGGCAGGTGGTTGGCCTGGCTTTTTTTCGGATGGAAATAATGCAGACTCCTTAGCTGATCTGAGAAATGTGAGCAGAGCTGGGAAAATCGGCCGTTTTTGTGGTTTGGGGGTTTGAAGCGAGTTTCACAACTGATCTCCCAAGCGCAGGGTCCGGTCAGATGTGCTACCTCGGGCCAAGCCGTTTCCCAGCTGACTTTGGGGTTGACCGCCCTAGGCCGAGGTGGGGGCTTTGCTCACCTGCCGGCTCCATTCCCCACGTCCGGGGACTGGGATGGAGGGGCACTTTAGGCTGGGTGTCCTATGGCTTCTGCCTTCTCCTTCAGTCTGGGGGGGGAGAGTGGTCCACCCGGGGAAGGAGGTCATCTTATCTGGCACATGGGAGTTTCATACTGAAAATCTTTCCCACATACCCTGGGGGCATCTGCAACCCTTAAAGGCTTCATTTGGTTGGGGAGGGGGGTGCAGAAGGCCAAGAAAGTCTCTTATTGCGATAGTCTTGGGCAGTCTGACAGGAAGTCCTGGAAAGTTCTTCTGGGGTCTTAGGAATGGAAGAGGCACAAGCAGCAGAGAACTTCCTACCTCCCCTGTAGACAGTGAGGATGCAGAGAAGGACCCAAGAGCCTGTCCTGCCACCAGGTGGCCTGGACCCCCCGCCTGTCCTTCCACTCTGGGAAGTCCCAAACTGCCTCAGGCCAGTCGGGGCAGAACTGAAATTGGTGACATATGTCTCTGTCCCCTAGGCTCTGGCCGCCACCCACCCGCCTCTAGAGTCTTCCCGCAGGAACCTCCAAACCCAAGGAGGAGGAGCAGGCAAATGGCTTCCCCGAATGAGAACTGTTCTCCTGCCTCCCCACAGCCCAGCTTGGAAAGGAGATACTAGCTGAGGATGATCCTGGCCCAGGATAGTACCTCTGAGGCAGAGGTGCCCATGGGGCAGATCCCTGGTTCTGGCCTGCGGTGAATGGACCAGGACAATTCTGAGTATGGTTGCCCAGTAAGGGTAGAGTCTATGGACCTGGCACATCCGAGAGGGCAGGAGGAGTCATTCAGTGGTCCATGGAAGATTCCGAAAAGCTCCTGACCAGGGCTGAGGAGTTGGGATTTCTCAGGAGATGGGCTGGGTGGTGAGGCAGGAAAACTCTGTGTCATCCTACGTAGTAGTACCCAGGAGCCAGGAACATGATGGCCAGGTATGCGACACTTGAGTGGACAGCAAAGTCTCATCAAGTTCTCCGTGGGACAGATCAGCCTGGGCAACCGAACACAGCCCAACAGCCGGTCCCCCAGCCTCTGAGGGAGCCTTAGCAAGCCCGGCCCTCATCCGACACATCTGGATGAGCAGAGGACCATAGCGCCGGGACTTGGTAGAGATGCTTGGTCCTGCCTGCTGGTATGGGGTCAGGGGAGGCTGGGGTGTTCTGGCTGCATCTGCTGGGTGTGTGCCCCCCTTCCCGTTCCCTATCCATATCCCCCTCCCAGGTTCCTGTTTCTGTTTTGGGGCCACAGGACTTCCTCTTCTCATCACGGACCAAAATGGCTTCCTGGTCTCAACTGGAGGCATAGTGGGGGTGGGGGGGATGCTGGGACAAATGGCCCAAGGGACATCTACAGAAGGAAGCAGGATCTGGGGGGCATCACTGAGGGCTGAGCTACAGTTCTTCCTAATGAGGTTCCTGAAGCTCCTCCAATGGGGCCTTCAATGAGAACACTTGCCTGACATCACAGAGGGTCCTGCCCAAGTGATCTTGGACAGTTACTTTCTCTCTTGTTGCTATATACGTGGGGTTTCTCTTTCTCTTTTTTCTTCTTGGGGATGTTGACTACTCCTAAGCAGCATCATGGGCTATTGTACACACATGTGCAAACGTGCACACATGCATGCACACACACACACACACACCTGTGAGCATCCTTGAAACAGTGGAGGACCTGGTTTGATGAGTTTGCCATGCATATGCATGATGTATATGTGGGCATCAAGGTAAGCATGCATCTGGGTGGGACTGGGAGGGGGCACCATCTCCTCCCACCTCTAACCTTCCTCAACTCTAAAAAGAGTTTCTTCCAAAAACAAAACTTAGCTGTGCTCTGCTGGTCACCAGGCTTGGGACAACATAGGAATAAACTAATCTTTTTTCTACAGGAGACTCCTATGCAGGGAGCTGTTTAGGGTACTACATACCCAGAACTGGGTATGGGAGGGAGGCATGACCAGAGAACTCGGGTGGGTTTCAGCCTAACGCCTCAGTGGAACCTTGATCCACTGCAGCCATGTCCCCTCCCCCAAGAAGGTACAGCGCTAGAGGCCTGGGAAACCCTTGGCCATCATATGGCTTGGTGGTAGCTTCACGGAAACATAGGGGGTTACTGAGTGGCCAAAGCCTCATCCTCACTGTCATCCAGCTGGCCAGAAAGAGCTATGGAACCAGATGCTTCCTCCTAGAGGGTTGAGGCCTACATCGGGGTCAGGCCAGCCTGGGAAACTCCCTGTCCCCTCCATGGCGCTGGCCAGCACTTACCAAACCTGGTGCCTCCATGGGAGATCACTATAGCTGTCACAGATAAGTCTCTCATGACCAAATGGTCAGGAAATTGTGATGGCAAGACCCAAGGCCCATGGCTCCACCATAGAAACGCACCCTGCACTCTGGTCCTGGCTTCCTCCTTCCACTAAGCCAGGGGTCACCAAGTCCTCTTCCCTGGCACCTGAGTCGTGTTCCCTATTCACACCGAGCAGGGAGGGTAAAACAAACACTCCGTGGATGTTTACATCATGGTCTCGGGGCCATAATTAAGTCTCTTCAAATCACACCCTTATCAGGCACGTATCTCAAGCAGCCTGGAAGGGGAAACATCTTGGAGCATCTAATGAAGGAAAGTTGGATGGGCTCTAAGTCTCTTTTAAACCCTGAAGAATAGGCCTTTGTTGCCAGTTTCCCCCCCACCTCACCTGTGGCAGCCTGCCTTCACTCTGGACTCCATCAACTGCCCCGGGGCCAGGGGCAGGACCAGGCGGCCCCAGTCCTGGCAGCAGAGCCCACTAAGTTCCTCCCACCGGCAGCCAGCTCCTCCAACTCCAATGGCACCACCAGCTGTGTGCAGAGGCCCAGGAATGGGGATTTGAGCGTATGCCGCCTCTGAACTCAATACTCTACACAGTCCCACCAGATTCTGACACCTGCACTTAGTTGGTATCACGCCCTACCTAGAGCAAAACCTCGGTGAGGGGGCAGGCGAGGGTGCTGGCCTCTGGTTACCCAGAGTTCTTCATGACCTGGCTCTACTAACCCCCTCCCCCATCAGATGTAGGTCTGCTTGCTCTTTAAGCCTTTGTTCTCTTGCTCACTAAGATAGCTGTTCCCACCACTTAGCCCGCTCACCCCTGGCCTTTTACCTAGAAAACTGCTATGCATATTTTATTTTTATTTTTAAAGATTTGTGTGTGTGTGTGTGTGTGTGTGTGTGTGTGTGTGCGTGTACATGCAGTGCCCACAGAGAGGTCAGAAGAGGAGGTTGAATCCCCTAGAACTGAAGTTACAGGTGGTTGTGAGCCACCATGTGGGTGCTGGGAACCAAACCTGGGTTCTCTACAGAACAACCAGTGCTCTTAACCTCCGAGCCATCACTCCAGCCCCAGTAGGTGTATTTTAAAACTAAGCTTGTGTATCATGGCTTTGGCGAACTATGTGAAAGTCCCAGATCAGGGCCCCTGGCCCTGGCCCTTCTAGTTACATGTTCACCATGTCCTTGGATGTGTGACTCCTAAAATCAGGCCTTGGATAGCAGGGCAGCTTCTGCCTGGCACCCAGTAAGTGCTTCTTTTTTTTTTTTTTAGTTTTTCAAGACAGGGTTTCTCTGTGGCTTTGGAGCCTGTCCTGGAACTAGTTCCAGGCTGGTCTCGAACTCACAGAGATCCACCTGCCTCTGCCTCCCGAGTGCTGGGATTAAAGGCGTGCATAGTAAGTGCTTCTTATGTACTCTAAGGATCCTGCTGGTCCTTGTATTCTCCAAAAAGGAAACTAAGATCACCACAGCTAGTCCAACCTCTGCCTGGACGATGGAGGAAGTTCAAGGCCAGCCTGGGCAACTTAGGGAGACCCTGTGTCAAAATAAGTACAAAAGGGACTGGGGATATAGTTTCATAGCACACATCCATCCCCAGTATCATAAAAAGGGGAAACTGAGTCCTGGGAGCAGCAATAACTTGTTCATGGCCAGTTGGATGATAGGCACAGGACTTAGAGCAGGGAGGCGGGAAACCTCTTCCGAAAATATCCAGTGGCCGAGGTTTTTGGCCACAGCTGCAGCTCTTCAGCTTCTTTTGCAAAGTCAAACACTAATAATCCACAAATAAATGGACTATCATTGAGTGCCAATAAAACTTTATTGGCAGATTGTGAGATGTGAATTTCCATCATTTTCATGTGCCATAAAATATTCTTTTAATTTTTTTCACCAGAAAAGATTTATTTTCATTTTGTGTATATGATTGTTCTGCCTGCATGTACGTATGTGCATCGCATGCATGCATGAAGCCCTTGGAGGCATGAAGAGGGCATCAAATCCCCTGGAGCTGTAGTTACCGGTGGCTGTAAGCTGCCATGCAGATGCTGGGTCATCTGGATGACCAGCCAGTGTTCTACACACACACACACACACCTGTGAGCATCCTTGAAACAGTGGAGGACCTGGTTTGATGAGTTTGCCGTGCATATGCATGATGTATATGTGGGCATCAAGGTAAGCATGCATCTGGGTGGGACTGGGAGGGGGCACCATCTCCTCCCACCTCTAACCTTCCTC
>NW_004949130.1:3174705-3187823 GCF_000317375.1 Microtus ochrogaster
CCAGGCTGGTCTCGAACTCACAGAGATCCGCCTGTCTCTGCCTCCCGAGTGCTGGGATTAAAGGCGTGTGCCACCATTGCCCGGCCCCAGCCAGTGTTCTTAACAACCGACTCACCTCTCCAGATGGGGGCTTTGCTGACTGATCCCTGGACTGGTGTGAGAACCAAGTAAATTTGCCTCATCCTTGTTGGAGACCAGGATAGCCCATTATCCCATAAGGACCCAGAGTCTGCTGCACAGAAGGAAGAATTATTAGAATTATTCTCCAGGCACAGTGCATACCCCACAAACGAAGGGAACCGACATACAAACTAACTAGCTAAACCACCGTTGAACCAACTAGCTAGTAATGAGGCCCTTACTCTTGGGTTTGAAGTTAGCAGCTCCCATCTCTAAGCTTTGTTAGGCCTAACTGAACCCTTTTCTTCCAATCTTCCTCACTTATCTGTAGGAAGGCATCTTCCCTACCCTCTCCTGCCCACCTGCCCAAGGCTGTGAGGGTCCTAAGAGAAGCCTATGGAGTACCTGGGAGCTCTAGGCCACCTCCTTCACCTCACCTACCCAAGTACAGCCCTACCTTCAGCCTGGAGAGCTAATGGAGAAGCTAACAGAGGGGTCAGACGCAGCTTTGGGGTTGAGTACAGTAGGGAGGAGTTTTGGATCAAACACAGGACCCTGATTATGTACCAGGGTGGGGAGGAACTGGGAAGATCCACAGGAGACATTCCACGAAGCAGAATGTCCAAGACACAGGTGTGGAAACAGAAGCTGGCAGAAGACAAGGCCTCCATGAGTTCAGTAGAATGGCTACAAGAAGGTCTTTGCTAGGTAGGACAAGGAGCAGCCAGAGCGACCCTGGAAGGAGCAGAGGGTCAGCAGAGCCTGGAGGGGCTCAGCAGAGTTGGCCTGAATGCCAAGAGTTGGGTGCCCATCGCCCGAGTGATGGAGAAGTGGAGGTCCGTGCCACCCTGGCAGGACCTGTTCCATTCCACATTTAGACTCAGCTTTGTCCACTTGGGTCGGCAAGACATCCATTCATTCCACAAACATCACGGAGAGGTGGGGATTTGGCTGTGTGCTGCACACAAAGCTGGCCTCTCATGCTCAAGGCCCTGGGATTGAGTTTGGTCTCCGGCACACACACACACACACACACACACACACACACACACACACACACACACTCTACAATAGAAAAGTCAAAAGAAAAACCTACACAGAATGTCAATAATCTGTCCTAATCTGTCATAGATGCCCTTTTTAGATCAAGGCTGGGGACAGACATGACCCTTGCCCTCATGGGACTGACAATCCTGTATGGAAGAGAAGTAGTAGCCATATTCATGTGGCTGACGCCATTTCAGAAATCAAGAGGAATGGGCAACAAAATGTGGCCTGGTTGTGCCCAGGAGACATTTTGGGAGGGCTTTCCCAGGTAGGTGACAAAGACAGTCAAAACAGGAAGATGACCTGAGCCCAAGGAAGACCTGTGACTTCCAACAACTCTGGATGCAAAGGCAGGTTTACAGTTCTACAGGCTCAGCCTGGGCCACTTTGTGAAGAGAAAGAAGCCTGAAGATATCAATGGCAGAATTCTTGCCTGGAATCCAGCAGTAAGAGGCCAGGTGGCCAGGCCCTATAGAATGCAAGGAGCTTAGTTAGCAGCAGGTAAGGCTCTGGAGAGCCTCTGTGGGCTGGGCCCGGACAGCGATCCGATCAATCTGATTGACCTTTGCAAAGGCCCCTGACTACCTGTGAGCAGCAACCTCGGGAGGACTGGCAGCGTGAGAGGTCTGTCCTTCCTGGTGGCTGGTATGTGGCCAAGTGTCTGGATCCTGCCAGGTTTTCCCCTCAGACAGAGCAGGCGTGTTAGGTTCGGCAGGACGTGGGTGGTGGGCAGGCCCTGAGACTGCGACTCTTGGCCTGTTTCTGGCGTGGGCTTGGCGTGCGGCCGCGGGGGAGCTGTGTGTGGGCACGTCCTGGGGCTGCCTGCCTGCCATCCCCAGACACAGGAGCTCCTGGCAGACTGGCTCACCTGGGTCCTGTTCTCCTATGGTGGAAGAGAGCCAGAAGACAAGGAAAGCAGCAGGGGCAGGGGGAGGGGCGGCAAAGGACTCCTGGGGCCCCGAAGCAAGCCCAAGGGACAGGGACCTCTCCTGCTAGGACTTTGTCCATTCATCATAGCACTCTGTAAGCAGAGGCCTACTGTGTGACAAACAGAACCAGCACACACCACCACAGGGCCATATTGGCAGACAGACTATGGGGTACAATTGTGTTTGGTCCTAGGACAAACCTTGAAATGGGCACGCCTCCCACAGCAGAGGCCCCTCTCTGAGGCATGTCAGATGCTGCCCCTCTCTCTGAAGTCCCCGTGTCTTTGGTGGCACCTGGGCATTCCGGATAGCTCTGGCCCCAAAGACATAGAGTAGTGTAGTGAGGTTTAAGGGTGCAGGCTCCCTTACTGGTGAGGTTTAAGGGTGCAGGCTCTCCCTTAGTGGTTCTTGAGTGATAGGTGGTTCGTATCTGTGTAGAAGATGAATGAACACGGCAAAGGGACCTGGGGAGAGCAAGCCGAGCTGTGTGAGCGTCTGTGTGGGTGAGCATGGCCCATGCCAGCCTGGAGTTCATGGTGGCTGCTGGAAGCAGCAAGGCCTGTGCCTGTTCATGTATGCATATGCCTGTGTGTCCGCGCAAGTGTACATATATCCGCACACCAGCGTGCTTGTGTGACTGTGGGTTATGCTTGTGTATATACAGCGTGCACGACGGCGGCCCAAGCCCAGGCCTGTGGATGTCTACGTCCACACCTTTACTGACCTCAGAACCCCTCTGGGTCTGTGTGGCTGAGCAGAGGCCTTATAGGCTGCATATCTATCCCCCACCCTCCTTCCTGACAAGTGTTGACTCAGGGCTGGGCAGCCTTGCTTCAGGATTTCCTGGTCAGGCAGAAGTGGTGCGTGAAAACGGAACAATTATGTCCTAAGTGGACCCTGAGGGTCTGGACTGGGCAGTGCCCTTTGGGGCTGAAGCCAAGAAACCATGTACAAATTCTAAGCCTGGACTGGGTCATCACGGGCAGCCATAAGAAGCCCTTGTCCCCAAACAAGAGCCATGGACCACGTCCTAAAACATTTCCTTAGGGTTCTCTGGCTGCACAGGCTGGGGTGTAAACCCTGCACATGCACACACACACCCCCACTTAACACAATGAAGGTAAGAACAGCTCCACATAAGGAAAGAAGAGTTATATACAGGCTCAGACCCCTACCCACTAGGCAACTGTACCTCTCATTGGTCCCATGCCCCAAAGCCTTAAAAAATAAACGTAAAACTCTGAGAGAGAGAGAGAGAGAGAGAGAGAGAGAGAGAGAGAGAGATGGTCCACGCATCCAAAAGGAAGTCAGAAGTCCCAAGTGGATTCTATCCTATTTGGGAGCATAGAACATTTGGAGGTTCTGTCTCACCAGTGGGAGCTCATGGGAAATGCAGTCCTAGGCCACGCCCACCTGTTTAGTCAGCTTTAGGGTCATAACCAGGTGCCTCTGTTGTCTAGTGAGGAGAGCTGGCTGAATGCGGGGCTTCCAGGGAATAGCCACTCACTGTGATAAAACTGAGTCTCCGCTATTCCGCCTCTGCTCCCATGGTATGGCCTCAGGACTGGGAATAGGGCTGGGCTCAAGCCGGGACCCTGGGACAGGGATGGAATTCATGTCCTTGTCAGTTCCTCCAGGCTGCTTCTTTCCCTGGCCTGGGACAGGGAGTAAGGGCTTGTCCTGACACAGCTGCTAAAGCCACTCTTGCTCCTCTGTCACCTCCTTCCTGGAGTGAAGAGGCCCTCTCTCCCAGCAGGGTCAGCACAAGCAAACAGTCCCACGGGCAGCTCCAGAACATGGACAGCCTGGTGAGCAAGACCCAAGGTGCTGATCCCCGACTCTCAGCTCTGCATCCTGCCCCCACGCCTATTTCAGTCAAACCGGCTTCTCTTCGACCCCTTGCTTTGGTGGGATCCTCTCCTAGCCAGGATCTAAGGTGTGAGGCTCCAGGGAGTGATCAGCGGGAAGTAAATGGCTTTTGCGGGGGGGGGGGGGTCCAGGACCCTGCCACAGGCCTGTCCTAAGTCTAGGGTGCTTCAGAAAGCCAGTGTCTTTGAAAAGCATACTGGCACCTCCCCCTCCCCCATGCGTGTACACGGTGGTGGCGGTGGGACAGTCCTTGTGTACTGGGTCCTGGTCCAGACCACACCAGGCAGCCACGAGCAGGGTGAGCCATTAATGATTAACTCTGGGCCCGGGCCTTGACCTCCGGGGCCTCTCAGTAAACAGGCCTTCCTGGCCAAGTGTCCACAGCCTGCTGGAGCCTGCTGGGCCCCTCTGGCCCTTCTGCCCCTTGCCCTCTCTGGTGTTCATGGCTCAGGCTCTACTCCCCCCTTCTCAACTGTTCAGCGGAAACAGTAGCCGTTCAGCCTGGACACGTGGGGCCCTTTTCCCTAGCACCCCTCATTGGCCTACCCCCTGTTGCAATCCAATCCCCAGGCATAGCCTGTGGTACCTCTGAAATTGGGTTTTCCAGGTGGGGAAGCCAGCAGTCCTGACGCCTGTAATTCCTGACGGCGGTTTCTGTGGACACGCTGACATGTGGGGCTCGCAATGGCATCGGCCATTGAATTCAGACAGAATTGTGACAGGTAACCATGACTGCATTATCCTCACCATCAAAGTCCTCCCAACAGCCACCCTACCTTCAGGTTCTCCTGTCCCTGGCATCTCCGACACTACCCAGGGCTGATGACATTGAAGCCAGGTATGGTGACCCAGACCTGTTTAATGTCAGCAACTGGGGAGGGTGAAGTAGGATTGCAGTTCACCTGAGATCCTGGCTCAGTATATGATAGCGACAAAGAGGGCTGAGGCCATCGCTAGCGGTCGAGCCCTTGCTACTGTGCTTGAGGTCCCAAGTTCAATCCCCAGTACTTAAAACACAAAAGCCGAGCTTGCCCTGGTTTGGGGGATGGATAGAGTTGGGGCATCTCTAAGGCAGTGTTGGACCTTAGAGAGGCTGCTTGGCCGCTAGGGTCTTCCAAGAGCATTGAGGCAGGCTCCAGACTTCTGGCCTAACAAGTATGGCGAGGAAAACCCTGATTCAGAGGCCTGATGGAGCAGAAGGCTGACTGCTTCCAACCCCTCCCTTTCCTGGACCAGCCCAGGTGGGAACCCTGGAGGCTCAGTAGCAGATCCTGACCTGGGCAGTGGTAGCAAGATGTGGGAAGTACTGGCTGCAGGCAGAGGCTCCCTGAGCAGGAAGGTACCCCTTCCCCCACCCTCATGGAGACCATGCATTTGCTGCCAACAGGCAAGCTCCCCAGCCGTCAGCAGGTTCCCTGGTCCTTAGGCAGGCCTTTCTCTAAGACTTCATCCTCCCAGGGATGGAGGGGCAGGTGACGAGGTGCAGGACCCTTTTCCTGCCTCATCACAGACTAGACCTGGGTCCTACTGGGACCTGCTCCTCCTGCTCCACCTGCTTCACTCTGGCTGTAGAACATTTTGGCCTCTGGGCATTTCAGAGGACAGATCAGGGCTGGCCAATGGGGTTGGTTCTGGTGGCTGAGGCTGAAGTGGGGTGTCTGCTTACTGCTAAGTCTTGGTTTGATAGTCTCTCCCCAAGGATCAGCTTGGTGACCAGACTCTAGAGATGAGTGACAGGGGCTTTAGAGGCCCAGGAAGGAAGCCAGGCCAACAGTCCCCTGGGGTACTGGCAGCTCCAGAGCAAAGGGCAAGTTGGCTCTGGCCAGAGGAAGCAGGGCAGGGGCCAGCATAAAGATGGAGGCTGGCCTCGCAGTGACTGATCAAATGGGAGGCCTGAGTCCTGGGACCCCATCAGAGAGGCAGAAATGGGGTCAGCAAGGATGAGGGAAATGAATCAGAAGAGGGGTAAAGCTACAAGCGGTCCTGACAAAAGGCCAAGCAGGGAGAGAAGAGAGGCCACCGGGGATAGGGCGGACACAGCAGGGATTTAGGGACATCTCCAAACACCCCGGACTCCGCATGCACCTGAGCCTGGGGAGTTTCGCAGCAGCCAGGCTGGGATTGTGGAGTGGGATGCTCCTAAGAGAGCTACCAAGGAACCGCCTCTGACCTTCCCAGTTATCACCTTGACCTCTTCCCGCATAGAAATCCCCACCTTCCCCACCCCTAGGTCTCACAAGAGAGTTGCTGTAT
The DNA here is from genome assembly GCF_000317375.1 of Microtus ochrogaster. NCBI lineage: Eukaryota > Metazoa > Chordata > Mammalia > Rodentia > Cricetidae > Microtus > Microtus ochrogaster. The sequence goes on from NW_004949130.1 coordinate 3,180,924, forward strand.
CTGTGAGTTCTTCTGCTCATGGGTATGTCTGTGTTGCTGTGGCTGAAACCTTGTATGTCTGGGAGGCTCTCCTACCCGGGACACTCTGGGCAACAGAACAAAGGCTTCTCTCTGAGCCAGACACTAGGAGGCCAGTTCTCTGCTCTTGCAAGGGCCCAAGAGACCCTCCTAGGCCATGCTGGAAAAGAGAAGGCCATCGTCCCTGGGAACCACACAGTGACAGGTGGAGAGAGAACCTGTTGGGCCCAGGGCCTTGCACAGCCAGTATCCAGACTGTGCACTGGAAGGAGTTCCAAGTGCTCCTGCAGTGGGCCACAGAATGTGTCTTGCCCCTAAAGAAGCTCAGTGTGCATGCATGTGTGTATATGTGTGTGTGTGCGTGTGTGTGCACGTGTGTGTGTATATGTGTGTGTGTGTCTGTACCCATGTTACATGCAACATTCCCTGGCCCATGAACTTTACCTGTGTGCTCAGCACCCCCCATTCAGAAATCTCAATGGCTCCCAAATGCACAAGGGACCAATCTGATTTCTCTGCTGGGCTCTACCAGGCACCACCAGCCTATCCCCCTTGGCCCCTTTACACAGCCCAGCGCGCCAGGCAGGTCTCCCCTCAGGCGCTATTCTTCAAGCCAGCTCCATGCAGATGTTCAGCATGTGCACCTGGGGCTGTTCTGCATTTGTGGCGTCTGCCTCGCTAGGGTCTGAATTGGGTGAGAAGGTGTGCCGGGGAAGAAACCTGACTTGCACTGGTTTGAGCAGAAAAGGAATTCAAGGGTTCTTGCCATGGAAAAATCCAGACGGTGCCGGCTCAGGCACAGCTCTGGATCACAGTTTTAAGGATCCCTCTCGGCTGCTGTCACCTTCCTTCACCTCCGGACTAGGTCCCATCAAGAAAGTCACTAGGGTCCCGTCTCGCGATTGGCCACAGGAGGAAAGTGAAGCTGTCTTGCTGCCTGGGTGTGCGTCTGGCTGAACACTGACTGATATTTTCCTTCCTCAGAGTCTCAGCTGATGGTAAGTGCCCAGCCTGCTGCCTGACACACACTGAACCCTCAGTGTAGCTGTTGGCTCTCACGGCAGGGCTGTGAGGGTGGAGAATCCAGGTCATTCTGCAGACCTGGACAGGGCTCACCACTGACCAAAGGAATGATCGTGACTGCCTCCCTCCCTGGCCTCCAAGGTCGTAAGTCACAAAGGCTCATGTGACATATACACATGCATTCACATACAAACCTAGCCTGGCTGCCCCGAGACCCAGCCACCTGCTGGAAAACCAAGAACTGCCTCTTCAAACTAATGATTAAGAATCAGCATTGACTATTCAAACTGAAACTCTCCCAACCCCTCTCTGGAGGGCTTTGCTCTTCTAGAGCCCGTGGGTGAAAAGCTCTTACCATAGTGGAAAATGTATTCTGCCGAAACGGAAGCCTTCCTCAATTTAGCTGAATCACTTTCTGGTGGTTAGGGAAGTCCTGGTCAACTCACTGGCCTATCCCCTGATGCCTGTGGGCTTAGCCAGGCTGGGAGACCCCCAGTTAATAGCCCCCTTGGGCAGGAGTCATGTCTGTCTGAGATTCTGCCCTTGACTCTAAGACTCTTCACGGCTTGGGCATCCTTTTATATCTGCTTCCTGTCCCCAAGGCAGAAAACCAAAGCCCTACACAGCCGGGCCAGGGGCATTTCTAGAGATGAGAATGGGCAGGTAGTGGGGGATGTGGAGAGACCTGGGCACACCTGGCAGCTCCCACGGGCTTATGGTCTCTGCCTGGACTTCTTGTCAGAGGTGGCTGTGCTTCTGAATGGACACTGTGTCCCTGTGATTCCAGCTTGTGAGACATCTAGAACATGGCAGGTACCAGGACCCCAATCCTACAGTGCTCAGGGGCCTAGAGGCCTCAGAAGGGCCTAGTTGCTCAGGTGAGCTTCCAAACAATAGGATCTGGAGTTGGTTTCCAGAGGTCAGGAAGAGATCCTTAGTCTCACCTCATGTCCCAAGAGCCCAAGTCTGTGGACCGAGGAGCTTGGCTTAGATGTGGCAGGTACCTTGCCCGGCTGGACCCAGGTTGGATGGAGGTTGACACTTCTGGGGCTCCTGCACCCCCTCATCCTGGGAGACCCAGGAAGAAACAGAGACGTAGCCAATTAGACATTGTGTCTTAAATGTGCCAAACCGAAGATCAGGGAGGCTCTGTGGACAGTAGGTACCTCACAGGTGCCTGAAACCAGTCACCTTGGGGATAAGTTTGCTTGCTTCATCCCCATGTTCCTGCCTTGGCTCTTCCCTCAGCTCTTTGGAGATTGGCTGGAGCTGTTGACAGGGTATGCATGAGCATGGTACAGCAGGTAGAGATTCTTAGTGGAGTCAGAGACCCAAGAACACCCAAGTTCACTTTGGTGAGCTTAAGGGTGCCGAACCTTTGCTGCAGTCTAGCCCCAAGGGCTGGGGCTATGTCCTGGCCAACCCTGTATCACTCCATCTTTAGCTTGGGTGTCAACGGAAAAAAGCAACCAGTTTGATGTGACCTTCATCCCTCAAGCCGCCTAAGGAGATTGCCAGGCTAGAAGCTAGTGACATCGCTGCCTAAGACCCCAAACCAGCAGGCTCAGGGACACCCCCCGCCCCCACCCCAGAGCTCAATGCCCAGCAGGCATCTGCTTGCCCTGCCCCAGGGCTAAACGGCCCAGAGTTCCCCAAGTCCTCCCACACCCACTTGGACCAGGTCCTCCACAGGCTCTGTCAGCCAACGTTTGAGAAATTAGGTGAGGGGGGCCTGGGACGAGGGTGAAGAAGGGAACAATTTATGTCTAAAAGTCATCTTAAAATCTTCAACATACTTTTTTTATTTTTCAAAACAAAAAGCTATAAACGTGGGGGGGGTGAACCTAGCATTGTGGGAAATGAGTCAGACAGCCATAAAATGTGTTTTTCTGAGCCGAGGGGATTATTTTACATCTTGTGGCATGAAGACACCAAGAGGAAGCTGTTCTTTAGATCCCTGGTGGGGCTGAACACTCTGCTGGGTGGGAACTCAGTGTCACCTCCCTTCCCGAGCCAGAGACTCTTGTCCTAGAGCAGATGAGTTCCGTGGCTCCTTGTCACCTCCCTGTGCCTCTTCCCTCTGCCTCCTCAAACTCACCTCTTATTTTGCCAAGCCAGAGTGTGGCTGTAAAGAAAGGGATTGTAACTTTAAGACTTGTAGTCTTTGACAAACTGGGGTACAATGTGGTGATCCTTTGGGGATCCCTTACCTCCCAATACTCATCTTAGACAATTTGGGTGGGGCTGACCCCACCTTTAACGTAGGCAGGGCAAGGATGTGACTTTGCATTGGCCAATCAACACCTTCTATTCTCCTGGATACAGCATCTGCTTCAGCTGATGGTCGGACCAACTTCTGATGTGGCTGCCAGCTTGAAGGGAGAAATCTGACCATCATAATGAAACCTGCTACTTTGTAGCTGATTTTTGAAAATGATTTCAAAAGGAAATAAGAGGTCTGTCAGAGAATGCATCTGTATGCCATTGGTGCTCAGCGAACAGATTCCTCTTCCTCCAGTTCACTTTTCTGCTGCTCTGATAAACACTCTGGACAAAAGTCACTTAGGGGAGGAAAGGGTTTATTTGGCTTACGCTTCCAGATCACAGTCTGCCACCGAAGGAGGTCAGGGCAGGAACTGAAGCAGAAACCATGGAGGGACAGTGTTGGCTATGCCCAGCTAGCTTCTTATATAACCCAGGACAACCTGCCAAGGAATGGAATTTCCCATAGTGGGCTAGGCCCTCCTATGTCCGTTAGCATTCAAGACAATGTCCTGCAGACATCCCACAGGCCAACATAATGGAGGCAATTCTTCAGCGAAGGCTCCCTCTCACCAGTGACTCTAGGCTGTAACTGGTTGACAGCAAAAACTAGCCCAGACACCTTCCTCGCTATCAAGGACTGTTCTCCAACGCTAGTGGGTGAGGGGCCAAAGATACAACCTGTTTCTTTGGAAGCCCTTTCAATGGCCAGAGGACAAGGTCCTTCCAATGGTCACTGTAACTGTCATCTCTTACCCTGAATTGCCTCCCTCTCCCAGCCACACGTCTCCCCTGCACCCCAGTCATAACCAGAGCCCCATGGTGGGCTGCATTACCTGTCAGGAGAGACTGAGGCAGGGCAGGAGATAGGAGCTCTTCCAGGGCCCAGACCATAATGGCTGGCTCCAGAGATGCCCTGGGCTCACGGACTGACTTTCTCTTCTGGAGCAGTGGTGAAGGAGTCACCCTGAGTCATCTCACGCTCTTCTGTGCTCCGTGCTTTCCCCCAGGAAAAGGGACAGGCGCAGTGGGCACCAAACATTCTCCCACCTTGGTGTCCATTTCTCTCCTCTAGGCTCTGTATTCATTTTCCTTGGAGATCTTCATGTCCCCCACTCACCCATTCTGTGTCATTTGAGTGGAGAGCGTTGGCCAGTCAACACCTTCCTCTCTCCAGCATACAGGGGCTCCATCAGTGAGGAACCTAAGGCCCAATGGAGCTCAATTCCAGAACTTGGCTTTTTTTTTCTTTTGAGACCAGGTCTCAACTGGAACTTACTCTATAGCTCTACCGCAAAGCATTACATGTATGAGCCACCGCACAAAGTCAGCTGCAGGACTTCAGGTAGAACTGCTCGGAAGTTAATTAACTCGGAGGGGGTCTGTTTGGGGATTGTGAGTTATTGTAACCTCCAACCAGATGGAGACTGAAGCCAAAACAAAGGCTGGAATAAAGGGAGTGAGGGGGTGCTCCAGATGACAGAGCACCCAGAGACACGTCCTGCTGTGTGTTGTTTTCCTATTGTACTGGGTCCTGGATCTGAGTCCCCAGCACAGCTCAGTGCCAGAAGTTTTGCTGAGAGTATCTAGGCCATGTGTCCATATCTGCTTCGGCCACTCAAACTGGGGTTTGGGGAACCTCGTTGTTAGGTCGTTATTTTGGGACAGAGTCTCACCATGTAGCTGGCTTCTAACTCATGGCTCCCTCTGCCTCCTCCTACGCAGCTGGGATCACAGGTGTGTGTGTCACTAGGAGCATTTATACGCCAGTTATTGGGCTGGTGGCTGAGAGCGCGGCTCATGGACAACTCGGGCTGCACGTGGCCCCTGGGAAGACCTCCCGTTTGGGATGAATTTGGGAGCAGGCTTCATGGTGCCCTGATTGTTAAATTTAGAAAAAAAAAAGATACAGCGCAACATTCTTTCCCTTTATCTTCCCATCTGTCCAGAGGGGCCCTTGACGTGCTCTGCTCGGGGAGTGCACAGAGCTGGTTTAAAGCCATAGACGTCAGCCTTTCTGACCACAGAGCATAAGCCTCATGAGGACAGAGGCTTACGGCTGCAACTGCATCCTGGGGTTCAGGAGCAATGCTGGCACTCAATGAATACTGATGACTGAAGGAAGTGTCTGGATCCCACCATGAGTGGCCCTTCACTGCAGTCAAAAGAGCAAACCTTGGCTTCTTGTTGGGCATTAAACCTTGGCTTCTTGCTGTGCCCTGTACGTGGAGTGGCTACGTCATTCGTGGAACAAGCAGGAACACATTTTGCAGGTCAAAGGGGATGCGGCAAACAAGTAGATAGAGCAACAGCAGCAGGCCAGAGCTGACCCAGGTAAACAGGGAGGCACGGCTGCCCCACCCGCCTGGCCACTAGGGAACCGCGACCATCTTTCTCTCTGGCTTTGTTCTCCGACCTTATCCCTAAGGAGCCATCAACCTTCCATTGCAACTTTGCCCTGTTCCTCTACCCAGAGAGTCCTTTGACTAGCAGGAGCTGTCTTGTCACCATACTGGACACTACCTGCCCAAGAGTCCTTCCCTGACCACATATCTCGACTCAGCACAAGCTGTGACCTGTGTTCCCCTTGCACGGAGCTCGGTGTCTGAGATCCTTCACAGAGGCAGGCAGGGAGGGTGCACTGAATTCTCTGGGGCACCTGCCAACCTCTGAGGAAGTGCTTTTGTGTCTCTAAGGGTAAACTGAGGCAAACTTCATCTGGGCTGGTACAGGGAGCAAGGAAAGGAAGAAAATGGCGCCTAGGAGGCCACCTCAGAAGTAAGAGGTACTTTCACCCGAATCCTTCGGTTGTTTCATCAGAGAAGGCTTTGGAAGCTGGGTCTGAATGGAGATTACAAACCGTCTTCCCCACCCATCTCCAGGCTGGAATTCCCAGGAGACAGGCAGGGTTTGCACAGACAAGAGGCATCACGACACACATTCATGATTTCCTAATTGCCTCTGTCCTCCTCTGTACTGCAGCTCCTCAAACTTGTCACAGCCGTGTTTGTCCTTTGGCACTGGCTCGCCATGCACACACATGTGGATGTTTGTTTGTACAATGTGGCTAGCAGCAGGGCCTTCATGTGGGCTGACACCACTCGTCTGACTGCCCCAGGGGACTGGCCACCCTCCAGGACTCTCAGACACACTGCTGCTTTCAATCCCCCCCTCACAAGCATTGGGGATGGAACCCGAGACTTGTACAAGCTAGGCCAGCACTGTACCTCTGAGCCGTGCCTCTAGTCCTCATGAGGAGAGTCTAGGCAGGGGCTCTACTGCTGAACCATGCCCCCAGCCCCTCACTGGGGGATTCTAGGCAGGGGCTCTTCCCTGGAGCCACACCCCCAGGCTATCGCTGGAGAATTCTAGACTGGGGCTCTACCACTGAGCCACGCCCCCAGTCCCTCACTGGGGGATTCTAGGCAAGTGTTCTACCACTGAGCCACGCCCCCAGTCCCTTACTGGGGGATTCTAGGCAGGGGCTCTACCACTGAGCCACGCCCCCAGCCCCTCACTGGGGGATTCTAGGCAAGTGTTCTACCACTGAGCCACGCCCCCAGTCCCTTACTGGGGGATTCTAGGCAGGGGCTCTAC
>NW_004949130.1:3187923-3207829 GCF_000317375.1 Microtus ochrogaster
CCCCAGCCCCTCACTGGGGGATTCTAGGCAGGTGCTCTACCACTGAGCCACGCCCCCAGCCCCTCACTGGGGGATTCTAGGCAAGGGCTCTACCACTAGGTCACTGAGCTACATTTCTAGCCACAGGAGTCTTTAAGGTAAACAGATACACAAACAAAACAAAAACCTAACCAACCAATGAAACAAGAATAATCATCATAACAACAACAAAACCTTCTCTAAGTATTGGATAATTGATCACTCGGAACCCCGAATAAAAATCCAAGTCACCTCATCTCATCCACTGCAGAGCTGCTAGCAATGGGGTCGACTAGAGAGGTGTGGGAGGGGCTGAGAACGTGTTCTCAGAACCAAGCCGTAGCAGCCCTTGTAGCTACCCACACAGCTGAAACGGTAAGAGAAGGGATGCGTGCTTCCAGACCCAGAAAGAACTGAAGAAGAGAGCCCTGGGGTGGACAGGAGTATAATTTTAGGGAGACCTAAGTGAGACCCTGAAACAGTGAACAGGCATCCCAGCTTCTTTTCTCTTTATCTATTGGGGAGCGTGCCGCTGCTTCAGACGGGCAAAGACATAGAGCATGGGAGCCTCTCGACGTCAGGGACACGGTGTGTACGGGTCTGGGATGACTGAAGAAAAGTGGGCTTGAGTGAGCGAGGTTTTGGGGGCTGATTCTATGTCTTCCCACCCTATCCCTAAGCCTCTCCTGAACCCACCACCTCTGAGCCATGGAGCCGCATCAGTCCTGGCCTGACTGCTGTTCACCCTGCCCACCATGACCCAGCCTCTATACATCAGGAGACTGAACCTCTTGTTGTTGAGACATTACCTCACTATGTAGTCCACAGGCTAACCTGAGCTCACAATCCTCCTGCCTCAGCCTTCCAAGGGCTAGGATTAAAGGTTTTGTGAGCAATCACCTTTATAAACAGCCGTAACCTCAGTGTGCTCCATGAGTCTTTTTGCTTCTGGGATGCCGATCAAACGCTAACACATGTGTGTTAGAGCATAGCAGTCCCGCCGATCTCCCAGCTCCCCTCTTGTCCCCAGCCTGCACACACATCAGACCCTTTCCAGTCCTTTGTCACATCTGAGTTTTGTGTGTGCCGTTGTTCCTTTTGCACGCATGCATTCTGTCTCTCATCCCAGCCTCTGACGGCCTGCTTATACATCTCTTCAGATCTCATCTTGAAATCCCATCCCTAAAGATGACTTTCACAAAGCAGGGAGGACTCCCAGTCAGCGACTCTCACCCCCCTTGAGTTTCCTTCCTTCGATATGTGTCACGGCTGCGATTAACTAATCGATTGTGTAACTGTTTGTTTTCTGTCTCTACAGGGAAGACTGTGCAGTCCGTAAGAGCCTGCTCTGTGGGTCAGGCGTACTGCTGGGGCCACAGCACAGTGCCTGGCACATGGCAGATGCTCAGCAAATACTTGTTGGATGAATGGAGAAAGCGCTTCAAGCTCTGGGCACGCCGTGCTAGACTGCTTGGGTTCATCTCACTGAAAATGGCTGCCAGGGTTGGATAAGATTTTTATAATTTATTCAAAGCAATGAAGGGAATTGCCAGACCAGAACTGAGGAAGAAAGGGATCCTGGCGGGCAAATAGGAGGAGAGGCTACTGTTTTCCCAGAAGTTTTTTCTGATCTTGACTAATCTGAATTTTATTGTGTTAACCTTACCGAATGAGAGACAGCAGTCAAACCTCAGGGCTGACACAAGGCGGGGCACCTAATAAATAAGATACCCATCCCACATTGATGTGGGGTTGCAAAGGGCTACACCCTCAGTAGAAGGGCGAACCAGAAGTAAACCAGCCCTCTGATGATCTTGCATTCTCTCCTTCTGTCTCTTGGGCACATCATAGGACCTTAAAGTTGGATCAAGGTGGTCCTGGACTGGCAACATTCCTAGACTGGAGTCAATGAAAAGGTTCCCCTATATGCAGGTGAGAGGGGCTATCTGAACAGAGAAGGAGGGTAAAGTTGGGGGGGTGGATAGGATCAAGGTGTAGTGTATATATTTATGAAATTGTCAAGAATAAATAAAAGTCTAAAAAATTGCTCTCCTAAATCTCAAGGTTTTCTTATGAGCAATGACTAATGCCTAGCCAAAGATAACCAGACACGTAAGAAAACAAGGCAGCATGACCTAACACTAGAAGAATAAACAAAACAGAAATAGACCTCCAGAGGACTCTCATTACTGACTATAATTATGCAGATAATGTTTAAAGTAACAAAGTATGCTTAAACACAAGCACAGCAGCAGGAATCTGAGAAAAGTGGGATTGTGTCAGGTACAGCAGTATGTGCTTGGAGGCTGAAGCAGGAGGATTGCAAACTCCACACTGGTGTGATCCACTTTGGGAGATCTGTCTCGGCAAACAGCAATGACAGACTTGAAAAGAAATGAAGAAATTTCATCTCTAGGAATGAAACAGCATTAACCCAAATCAAGAACATTGATTATGAATGGTCATGTTGATTGAGATTTTTGAGGGGGCAGAGAGGGTCAAGTGCACTGGCTGCTCCTTCAGAGGACCCAGATTCAATTCCCAAACCCTCATAAAAGCTCACAACCATCTGTAATGCCAGTGCCAGGGGTTCTGACACTCCCTCTGGCCTCTGTGGGTATTGCACACACATGGAACACAGACATATAAGCAAACAGTCATGTACACAAACTAAAAATCAATAAATAAAATAAAAAATATTTTGAAGAAGAGATTCATCAAACTAGAGAAGCAGTCCAAAGAAACTTATCACAAAGCCATCAGATAGCATCAAAAGGAAATTGCAGAAGACACAACGTGCGCTAAGGAGGGGCTATATATCTAACAGTGTCTGTTAAAGAGACGAGGGAGAAAACACAGCAAGGATGACGATTTTTATTTATTTTTAAAATTCATATTTTATTTCATGTGCATTGGTGTTTTGCCTGCATGGTTATCTGTGTGAAGGTGTTAAATCCCCTGGAACCAGAATCACAGATGTGCTGGGCTGCCTGCTGTGGGGGTGCTGGGAATTGAACCCAGGTCCTCCGGAAGAATAGCCAGTACTTTTAACAAATGAGCCATCTCTCCAGTCCCCAGGTCTTTTGTTTTTAAGATTTACCATTTTCTATGTATGTCTGTGCATCATGTACACACCTGGTGTCCATGGAGGTCAGAAGAGGGCATTGGATCCCCTGGAACTGGAGGTGGTTGTGAGCCACCGTGTGGGTGCTAGGGATTGATCCCGGGTCCTCTGCAAAGTCACCAGTACTCTTAACCGCTGAGCCGTCTCTCTGGCTCAAGGATGATGTTTTTAAGGATTGATAGATAAGAACTTTCTGGAACTTATGACCATGGAGAGAAGCCGTAATGAGTGACACTTTAGTGAATCTATTCACGTCCATGTTTCCCAGAACCCACAGCTCTTAAAAAAAAAAATACTACTGGGAGATTCTGGAAGAAGTCTGCACTTGGCCCCAAGCCACTGTGTTGTACAATAGCAAGAGAAATAAATGTAGCAAAGGACACATGAAAACAAGATCAAAGACGGAAGAATTAACTCGCTTGCCTTCCACCAAACTATGTGGGCAGCCTGACCTCAATGTCCCGTCCCGTTCCTCTTCCCCTCCCAAGGACCCTGGGGACGACTCATTCCTAGCCAAGGAGACTAGGAGTCTAGTGGTCTGGGTTTGAGGTGGAGAAGGCACTGAGGACGACACCCTCCTCCCAAAGCCTGTCTCCCTTCTGTTCTTTAGCTGCCTTGTGCAGTCTGGGCTGCGGTGTGGGGTGTGAGGGGCACATGGTAGAAAAAGAGTGATTGGCTGACTCCTGGCCCTAGCTTGAAGAGGGTATCTGGAAAACGAAGGGACGCTGGCATAGCCACTGTCTACGACCTTAGAAGACACACACATGCCATCTGAGGGCTCTCAACCTCAGCCCCAGTGCCGCTGAACAACACTAATGCCCTTTACCATCCAGCCCATCAGCATCACCTAGGACCTGGCTGGCAAGGACTCAGGATGGAGGCTCCAGAAGCTGGCGGGGAATTACCCAACCTGGGTCCTGCAGCCCTCTCGCTTGCAACCCTTCCCTCTCTTGGATCAGTGAACAATCTGGCTGGCAGCTGGCTTGTTTGTCTGTGACTCATTTTCCCTCTCTTGGTGGCCAGGTGGCTCAGTCCCTATTCTCCCCTTTGTGACTTGTCCTGGGATCGGGTTCTTGCGGTTGTTGTGTTTTAGAGGAACACCATACATCACCTCGCCTCTGGGAATCCCGGCACACCTCTCAGGCATGCTCAAACAGAGAGGCTGCCAAACCTGCAGACGGTCACACAGCAGGTGTGTGTGGGGGCCAGGGCACATACGGTCTCACGCTCCCGGTGGGTGGGAAGGCCCGTTCAGCCCTTGTGTAACCAGCATCACAGCCTGGGCACTGTGAGCGGCAGCTCAGCGTCTCAAAGATATCCTGTCGTCACCACACCAGTTCCAAGGGGTTGGTTGCATAGGCAGGTGGAAAGAGATAGCCGGCTGGCCGCCCATCGTGACCGCCCACACCTGGCCTTCTCGATGATTTAGATGCGCTGCCCCAACTTTCAAGTGCTCCAAGAGGCTCTAAACAGTCTGCCGCCAATTTAACTTTTCGAAATGAAAATCTAGGCCCAGTGAGATGATGCAGAGCTGCTACCGAGCCTGAGTTTGATCCTTCGGACCCACATCGGGGAAGGAGAGAACCAGCTCCTGAAAGTTCACACACACACACACACACACACACACACACACACAAACACTTAAGGATAAGAACTAAAGTAAATTAGGTTGAGCAATGGAGAGGGACGCTGGCCAGGGGAAGTAACGTGAAATGGAGCCAATTACTCAAGTGTTAAGAAAAAAATGAGTGTCTTCTTTTCCTGAGTGGATGTGGGGGTGTTGAGGGTTAAAATTATTCTACTGAATGGGCAGAATGGAGGCCCAGGAGTTAGTAACGCTCTTGACCCAGTCCTAGCCCACTGTTCTGGAAAGACATGATCCTCAGGCACTCTGTCTCTATGACTGTGGGCAACTGGCTGGGCCACCTGTGTGGATGCGGCGCTATTGGGTTGGTATAGCCCAGGGAGGCAGGGGACACGGAGCAGGCTGTTCTCTTTCCTAGCACAGCTCTCACACACCTGAGCAGTGCGCTGGCCCACGTAATTACATAAACGTTGCGTCCCTCAAGATGCTCATCTCCCCTCTGACACATTTTGGGCTCAGAGCCATCGTCCCCACCTCCCCTCAGCACAGGGGCCTGGCTTGTGACTCACCTCCCTCCACTTTTCTCACAGGAGATTTCTCCTCAAGCAGCGCAAATCAGTCCCTGCTGGACCCGGAGAATTTCTCCTGGGGTGGAAGGAGGGGATCCCTCCACCCCTCCAGGGCGTGGATGCTTCCACCAAAGCTACAGAACCAACCTCCCACGTGTGTCTGCATGTGGCGTGTGCTCCTGTCCCCATGCCAGCACCCACACAGTGCCACTCTCCCCGGACCGCCCTGGGACTTGCCCACACCTGGAGCCCGTCCCCTCTTCTTTCTGCTGCCCTGTGCTGAGAGCCCAGCTGGCCTGGGTGTGGAGAAGCTAATGATGTAAGGCAGGCCTCGGTCCCACTCAAGACCTGCTGTTGTCCCTAGGCTGGGCAAGTGGAATCCAGTTGCTTCCTGTGCTTGACAGTGAGGCCTGAGAGCTGCCTTCCTGCCTCCTCTGAGGAGTTTGCTCACTAACTGGAACTACCCTCACGGTGACATTCCTGGCAGTGACGGGGAAAGGGAAGGGTAGGTTTCCGAAGTTCTCTTTGGCTAGCAACCTTGGTTCTAGGGAAGTTTGGCCAAGATGGTCTCCTACCTGCCTAGGTGCCTATTCCCCAGGACTCCAAGAACTTCCCTAGCTGTCCAAGGCCCTGCCTGACCAGCTCTTCTACAGGGCAAGGGACAGTCTCTGTCACTTTGTTTCCTGGATTCAAGCTAGATCAGGGCGACGCAGGGGGGACTGAAGGAGGCGAGGAGTGGAAGATGGTCGCCACACCTCTCAAACACAGCATATGCCTTCAGCTCCCCTCCCAGCAGGGCAGGAGAGTTAAAGCCTCCCTGCTCATTCAGGGAACAGCTTTCCAAAATAGAAAGGTGTTCGTGGCGTCTGGTATGCATCTACTATCCCAGCATTCCAGCCTATATAGTCTCACAAAACAGGAAGAGAGAGAGAGAGAGAGAGAGAGAGAGAGAGAGAGAGAGAGAGAGAATAATAAGGGAAGGAAGAAAAAATTCAAGAGGAACCGAACCCCCCCATGGGGCTGAATGCCTTATGTTGGGCTGTCACTATATCAAGGATGCTTGTCCTTACTGACCAGTGGTCACTACTTAGACTCTGCATTCGTGTTTAAGAAGCACAGCAGTCAGGCGAGCTGAGCTGACAGTGGGAAGCCCTGACTTCCATGCACCCTGGAGAAGCTCATCAAATGCTTTGGAAGTAAAGAACAGGCATCCTTTAGAAAGGGGGGAAAAGATTTTTTTTTTAAAGTGACATTAACATAGCTGCATGTCCTTGGGTATCCCGGGACAGGGTTCCTGCCCTAAATTATTCACAGTTTTTCGGGGACAGAGGTGTGCCTTCCTCCTCCCACACGAGGATGGCTCACTTGGGCCAAGTGCCTCTTAAGCCTGTTTACCTTTCACAACTCTGTGATGACGTGGCGCCTGGTTTGCATACATTTTGCATAAAAGGAAACTGAACCGGGGAGGCACAAAGAGGCTTGATGAGTGCCACCCAGTCAGCAAGAGGCAAGGCCGGAATTCAGTTTGAAGCCAGGACGGCATGGTCCGGCTTCACAGGTCATCGCCACAATGGGACGGGAGGAACAGGAAAGTTCCACTTATCGTCAGGGGAACAAATTGCTTCCGTCCATGCGTGCTCCTAAACAAACACACGCCAGCGTATATCGAGTCAGGATGTCTGGGCTGCATTTGTGCACCGCAGTGTACACCACCAAAGGCCCACTACCTGCCAAGGCCCTCTCTACCAGAGCGCTGGGCAACCTTAACATTCATTGCCCTACCCCCAGGGAATCAGAACTTGCGAGGCTAAATTAGACTATATTTAAAACATTAGAGACACAAGTGTCTTCAAATTGTTCTGGGATAAACGCTCTGTCCTGTCGACTCCTGGGCCAAAGCCAATTACACTGCCGCCAGGTAGGGCTTATTCCCTATAAATCAGTGGGAATGTGGCCACATGAACTTTAAATATCAGATTAAAATCAAATTAGTGGGAAAATTTGGAACAAATTGCCTTCGAGTACAGTGAGCGAGTCTATTTTTAAAATGTTGCCGCACCAGGCAAAACAGTCAGGCAAACACATTTCTTAACAGCAAGCAGACACTGTGCCGAGAGTGATTTGTCATGCTTAGTCACTGTAATTGCCCCGGCAGAACTCGGGAATCAAATAAAACATGTTTGCAAATTGTAAATCACTCAAGGAGGCCACTTCTGACGGGTCCTAACCTGATGGTGAAGGTCACGGCAGCTCCCTGAAGAGCCGGTACCTGGTTCCTGACACCCTTGCCACCTGTTGTCTGGGCTCAACAACCATGTCCAGCTGAGACTAGATTGCCCAACGCGTGCACAGGAAAGCCGCTAGAGGCTGGTCACATTTCCTTATCAGCAAGGGGGATCCAGTGTTCTTGGGTGGAGGGGGGCGTTCTGGGAGGGTGCTCTTAGTGAGCTTCAGGAGAAGCAGGGAGTGGAGTGGGGCTCTCTCTAAGGCTTCCGTGGCTTCAGATGGGGACATGGGTCCCTTAGAAAGGAGAGGCTTTAACTTCAAGTGAAAGGTTGGGCATGCCATTTGCTAAGGAGTAGAAATAGCTTTAGATCGAGGAGGGCTTGGGGCCGGTGAAGGTCTTTTCAGATGCTGGCCCCTTCACCTCTGCAGTATCAGCTGCTCGAGGGATATATCAGGTATGCTGTGTCCTTCCTCCCTGACCTCTCCTTTAGGGACCCAGCTCTTCCCCATCTAGTGTCCCTATACAACGTGACCCTGACTACCCTCTGATTCTGATGATAAACTAATGTCACACGCGTAACCACTGAGAGCTATTGCAGACTATACAGGTCACCTTGCTAGGGAAGCTCGCTCTTGAAAAGTAATTTTTTAGCTGGGTGTGATGGTGCACACCTTTAATCCCAACAGAGGCAGGTGGATCTCTGTAAATTTGAGGCCAATGTGGTCTACAAAGTGAGTTCCAGGACAGCCAAGGCTACACAAAGAAACCCTGTCTCAAAATAAATAAATTAATAGATAGATAAATAAATAAACAACAACAAAACAAACAACAACAACAACAAAAAAAAAAAAACAACCAGCGCAGGCTTTTAATCCCAGCACTCAGAAGGTATAGGTGGATATTTGTGCGTTCGAGGCCAGCCTGGTCTACAAGAGCTAGTTCCAGAACAGGCTCCAAAGCTACAGAGAAACCCTGTCTCAAAAAAGAAAAAAAAAAAAACCCGAACAGTACTTTTCCAGAAAAAAATTCATCTATTAGAGGCTATGGGATGGGGGGCAAGGGGAAGGGTCTCTATGATCTGTCCTTCATGCTGCTTCAGACAATGGTGGCCTACCTAGGTCTATGCTCAGTGGGCCTTAAACCAACCCAGTAGACCCTTGACTGGAAAGAAGAGGGTAAGGGTGTTCCGCAATGGGGAGAGATAAGCTGGAAGGAGATACTGGCCTTCAAAGCGGCGTTCACTGACTGACCTGCTCGGAAACAAGGTCAGCAAGGCGCCGAGCAAGGACCCACAGGAGTTCTAAGAACTAGTGGCGGCCTTGAGGGAGGATAAGGGTGGAGGATGGAGACCCAGAGACAGTGGAAAGGGGAAGGTCAGGAAATAGATCTCTTGGTCTGTAAGAATCACAAAGACATTTCCTGTCTCTGTCTCTCCTTTCTGTGTCTCTCTTTCGCACTCTCGCTCTGAATGTGTTTGTGTGTACATGTATGTGTATGTGTGTGTGTACGTGTATGTATGTGTGTGTGTGTGTGTGTGTGTGTGTGATGCACAGATGTACAGTCCTCATGTAGAGAGTATGTGTGTCTTCTACTGGCTTGGAGCTCACAAAACAGCCTAGGTGGGCTGGCCAAGCCCCAGAAATCCACTTCTCTGCCTCCCCAGTGCAAACATTTGCCACTAACCAATCCCTTCTCTTTTTTTTTCTATTTTATTGTTATTTTTTTAATGTGGGTTCTGGGGATCGAATGCAGATCTTCATGCCAGGCAAGTATTTTACAGAGCCATCTCTCCAGCTACCCAAAGGAGACTTGTTAAAACAAGCATATTTCCACCCCAGTCTGATAGCTGTAAGAAAACACCATCATTTCCAGGTAAGATGCAGCTTGCTTGGTCATCCTAGGCACGCAAAGGGCCAAGGAGGGGAGAATACTAGCTTGAGCCCCGCCTGGGCTACACAGGGAGATTCTGTCTCAAAATAACAATGATAATGATGCTAAAAAGGGCCGAGCTGCAACTCAGTGGTGGAGCACTTGTGTAATATGCATGAGACCCTAAGTTGAATCCCCAGCACAGAGAAGAGAGAGAGCACGCACACTTTTTCATTTCACTGTACCTCCGTGCGCCCCCCCCCCCCATAGCTTGCAAAAGCGGAACTGCTATAGAAGAGTCTGGCTTCTCAGCTCTGCTTAGACCAGGCTTGGGAACGACAGAAGTGGGTCCTGTGGTTCACGCCCAGCCCTTTCCAGGCCCTCACAGCAGCCCAGCCACATGGACCCCAGGCTTTTCACTTCTATGGGGAGCTCCAGGGGCTCAGGCAAGCTACTGCTCTTGTCCACGTCCACGAGGAGTGGATGTGGGCATTGCAAAGGGAGAGGAAAGGCTTCCACACCCACCCAGGGAGGCCAGTTCCTAATGGGTGGGGCCAGAAAGCTAGAAAATAACAAATAAAAACAAAAGTGAAGAGAAGCGAAGGGCTCGGGTGCCAGAATGGGGCTGGCTGTGGCTGTGGCTGGTTGAGTAATGGGTTCCACATTTGTCTGGCTCTGTTTGCAGCCACCAGGATCCGGGATGCACAGTGGGCCTTGCAGAGGCCAGAGGGCACAGCACAGCCACTGGCAGACTTAGCATACCCTTGGGATGGCCCTGTCCCTTGCTGGCCACCACATGGGCAAGATGTGGCTGGGAGCTCACACTCCGGCATCCCCAGCCTTCCTCTGCCCACCCCACCCCCAAGCCCCACCCCTGCTCCAGGCTCCTGGGCTCCTGCCGGCCTGCACAGATTGTTCGCGTTATTAATGCGTTTTCCCAGAGATTCCATCTGGCTGTTTAATTGCTCTGGGATGGGGCTAGGATGCTTTGATAGTGAATTGGTTTCTTTCCTAGGTTACAGCTTTCGTTAAATGTTTCATCCATGGGGAAGGATAAGAGTGGGGAGGGGTGGGTGAGGGTGAGAAAGAAGAGGTAGCCTTACAGGAGCAAGAAAAAAAAAGTTGGTGGATTAGGGGAAAGGAATGGGAAGGGGGTGAGAGGAGGGGAAGGAAGGGGAGATGATAGAAAGGGGAAAAAAGGGAAGGAGATGAGAGAAAAGAAAAGGGCTTCCTCTATCTACCAACACAACAAAACAGCAGCTAGAATGTCAACATCATCCAGGCAAGAAGAACAATGCTTCATGGCTACAGAAAGCCCATGGGTGCCCTGGAGAAAGAGGCCCCTTGGTTAAGCAAAACCAGAGCTTCTATGCCCCTTAACCTTCTAGAGGAAGGTTAAGAGAGGCCCCCTCCTCTCTTGTGAAATCGGCAGCTTGGTGGAGGCCTGGCAGGTTCCACCTGAGCTGGGAAGGAGGGGGCGGGAGACTTGGGAGGGGCAGACACTCCTCACCCTTCCCAGTGGCTCATGGCAGGTGTCAGGGCCAAACCCCTTATTCACAGATTCCCAGGAGATCTAAGAGATAAGGGTGACATTCGTGACAGCATTAAGCTATCTGGTGGCAAAGGAATCACCTCCCTCTCTCTCTTTTTCTGCCTGTGTTCCTTTCCTGGAGACTGCCAAGGGACTCGGGGTTCAGGACTGCGACAGAGAAAGAAGGCCAGGCAGTGTCTGTCCTGGGAAGGGCTCACACATGGCAAAAGTCTGCAGGCATTTGAAGACATGGTCCATGTGGAGCTGACCTCATTAGATATAGGGTTCAGGCTGTTTCCACATCAGAAAAAGCCTTTATCTGTCACCCTGACACGGCGTGGGGGCACAGGGTTGTTAGCTCCCCAAGGGTAAGACCTGGGTCTGTTCTCAGTGATGCCTTGGCATAAGAAGGCATTCAAATGAATATGTAGGGATACATTCAGTTATTCATGAAGTTTGAATTGCCTGGAAGGCCACCCCCCAGCTATCTAGGCAGAGTACACACTGGACAGGGCCACCCCACTGTCCCCTTCCCCCCAACACTATCTACCAGACCACACTGGAGGCTTCTCTTGTGTGATTGGGTCTTTCTTGTTCCCGCAGGAAATTCCGTGTGCAGGGAAGGGTGCCTTTTCGAGAGAGGACCTCCCCCTACACAAACACACACACACACACACACACACACCCCTACCTCAGGTGGTAGGGGAAGGACAGCAAGATGGCCCCCTCCCCCGCTCTGCCAAGGACCTGTTCTGGGGGCAAAGGGGGAAGTCAAGGATCATTCCCTGTAAACAAGAAAAACTGGAATTCACACTGAACTCAGAGAGGGTTTGCTGGGGCCTGCAAGCCATGGCCTGCCCCAGCCTCTAGGCAGGCGGTGGGGCTCTGCCTCCTTAGTTCCCAGGCTGATGAGGCAGGCCACCGCCTCCTCACCAGGTTTGTGGCCTCTCCTCTGCCAAGGGCAGCCATGGGTGAGGAGGGAGCGAAGCCCAGGACAGAGGGCAGAGGGGGAAAGGGCGGCAGGACGGACAAGTTGTTGGCCAAGGCTGCTAATTCTAAAGTGCAGAATTTAAAAGTCCTTGCTATTTCTCACCAGTATATAGTGTAAGTTGTTCAGCAATCACATGCCAGGTGAAAAGAGCCCAGTAACCTGGTTCAGGCAGGGATAGCAATGAAGGCCACCCTTTCCTTACTGGGCTGTTACTGCAGCCAATGGAATGCCTGTACCCTATGGGGCAGTTGCAGCAGTGGGTGTGTGATTATTAAATGCCAATCCAATGCTTGGTCCAGAATGGAGAAAGTGGGACTAATAAATCCTGGACAGGTGCTATGTGGGCTGTGGCCCCCTCCCCAGGTAGGCTGAAGTAAGGCAGGTCCAAAGGGGTGCTCAGCTTGCACGCTGTCCTTCTGGACGTCCCTGGAGTCTGCAAAGTAGGGAGGGGTGAAGAGTCCTGTTTCCCAAGGCCCCACTGGAAGGCTGGGCAAAGGTGGGGGTAAGCCTTTTTCTCTTGGGAGGAGCTGAGTGATTTGGAAATGTGGCCAAAGGGTCTCTTTACACAGAGAGCTTCTGGGTGGACTTATCCTCAGGCAGAGTGCTTCTCTTCTGGGTCCCTCTTATTCTGGGGTGCAAAGAGAAACCACGACCTGAAGACAACACTACCCCTCCACCCTCAAATTCCAAAGGAACTCAGTCTTCTGACTCTGGGCATTCTCAGCTTAGACTTGACTGCTACGTGGCTTCCTTGGGGGGCAGCCCACCCTCCAACACATATCACCAAGGTAAAGAGAGACTAGAGATGCAAACTTAAGACCTCAGACACAGAAAACTCCTTTTCAAGCGGAACCCAGAACACACTTTACATGTGGCTCCTTTCTGGTTGTAAAAAGACACCAAAATTGAGTTTGATACGTTTATATTATAGATATAATACATACGACATCTAGCATGAAACTTTGTGTGTTCCCCCTCCCCCCAACGAAGAGAAGTCCACCCCTGTTCCCAGCCACAGTGCACAAACGGCTGGAGGTGGCTTTCTTTCCAGACCCAGAGTCAGGGCCTTTGGGGGTGGGGGTGGGCGGGGGAAGAGGCCTGTGCGCAGTCTCAGCTGGAGGAAGCCAAGACCCACAAGGACACCCTTGGACCACTGTGGGGAACAGTAGAGGCCCACTTCATTTCGCTGGTCCTCCGGGAGCAAAAGAAAAAAAAAAAAAAAACCAAAATCCCTAAACCAAAAAGGAAAGAGAGCCTCAGCTTCTTCCCCCAGCCGCCAGCGAAGAGTCTCATTTTGGCAAGAATCTGAGCAAAACCAAAACAAAACAAAGGACCAAATAAAATGGTGGTTTAGCATAGACGTGAACATTGACATTGCACAAGGCACCGCTGGGACACAGAGACCAGATACAAGTGTTGATATCGGATGATAAAGCAAAATATTTGGGAAGCTTGTCATAACTCCAGTCCCTCTGGGATGGATCGATTGTGCTTCAAGTTCCTTCAGCAACAGCGGCTGGCGACATACAGTACACACAAGGCTGATGGTCCCGGTGTCCTCTCCTTCCCTATCCCCAAGACCAGAAACCTGGGTCTCCCATTACCCCCTTAACCACAAGGCTTACTTACAACCTAGCTTTCTGGTCTGACTGGGGGTGGTACCCCCCTCCATGAACTCACCCAGGAAACTTAAGCCTGTTGCAAGCTGAGGTGGGGGGTGGAGGTGGAAAAGCAAGGAACTAGGAACCCTCCACCTCCAAGTAGCTGGGGGGGGGCACTCTTAGACTTAAATTCCCAACTCCTTAAGTCCCTCCCCTCTAAGGACCGGGACTGAGGGGCCGCTGCAGAGCGCTGCCGGGATCTCAGCTTCCTGAATCTTCCTCCTGCCCTGGGCCTGCACCCTTCATTCTCTCGTGGGGGGCCTGTTGCAGCCTCGGGGGAGGCAGGAATCCTCCAAATAAAATATCAAGGCACATGTTTGCTCCCCCTACTCGGTAGGAAAAGGAGCGAGTTTTGAGTATCCAAGGCACAGGGTTACTTCCTTAATACTAGAATGGCCGGGCTCCCAGCTCAGCTCCGCGGTAAAGTCTCCCCGTCTCAAGGAGAAACCAACGGCCTGACTCCCACATCTTAGACACACCGAGTCCGGCTCAGAGGAAGGGAGGGGACACGCGGAGTAGGCCAAGCTTTCAGACGACACCGGAATCTCCTAGTCCTGGCTTTCAGGGCCGGGGCAGTCTGGAGATCCAGAGACCCGAAATCATTCTCCGAGTCCCCGGCCAGGGGGCCGGCCCAGGGCGGTCCCGCAGCCGCGCGCCTCACGCGCAGTTGCCCATGGCCTTGACCAAGGAGCTCTCCGGCAGCTGGCGGAAGATGCCCCGCAGCGTGTCCAGTTCACGGCTCAGCTGTTCCACCCGCTTGCGCAGGCGGTCATTGTCACTGGTCAGCTCCAGCACCTTCTGCTGCGTCTCCACGTTGCGCTGTTTGGCTTTATCTCGGCTCTTGCGCACCGCGATGTTGTTGCGTTCCCGCCGCACCCGGTACTCGTTGCTGTTCTTGTCCACCGACTTCTTGGCCTTGCCCGCACCGGCACCGCCGCCACCGCCGCCCGTGCGGAGGTCAGGGTGCGTGCCAGCCAACCCCTTGAGAGCGCCCCCCGGACCCGGCAGGCCCGCAGCACCCAACGCGGGTGCAGGGTGTGGGCTGGGCACGGGCGTGGGCGGTGGCGTGGGGTGGCCGGGCTGCAGGTGCATGGTGGTCTGGCCGCAGTGCGCGATCTGGAACTGCAGGTGTGGGGCGGCCAGGTGCGCGGGAGACGCGTGCGGGTGCGGTGGCGGAGGCGGCGGCGGGGGCTGGTAGGGGAAGAGGCCGGCCAGCGCCAGCTGCTTCGCCTCGTCCTCCTCGCGGGGCTCCTGCTTGATCACCAGCGGTCGCAGCGCGGGCGCCCCGACGCGCTCGTACAGGGGCTCCAGCCTGCCGTCCAGGTAGCCGGCCGCTGGACAGCCGTAGCCGGGAGGGGGCCCGTGCGCCCCCGCGGACATGACCGCGCCGCCGGGGCCCGCCGGGGCGCCCGGGTAGTCAAAGTCGCTGCTGCCACCGGCGGGGCCCGCGGCCGCCTTGGCCTTCTCCTGCTGCCGGTTGTGCTGGAAGAGGTCGGCCAGGAACTCGTCGTTGAAGGCGGCCGGGTCGATGTAGGCGCTGATGTCTATAGACGTCTCGTGCTCGCAGATGCCGCCCAGCGGCTCCGGGGCAGCAGGTGGGGCTGGGGGCGGCGCGGGGCCCGCGCCCCGGGGAAAGCCGAAGGCGGCGTTGCTGGGCGCGTGCGGGGGGCTCTGGAGGTGGCTGCTCATCGGGGGCCGCGGCTCCGCCTCGTAGAAGTCGGCCGACTCCATGGAGGAGTTAGAGTTCTCCCGGCATGGCGAGCCTCGGCGGCCTCCAGCCTGCGCGTGGCGCCGCTGCTGCCGCCGCCCACCCAGAGCCCCAACTAGCTCGCGCCCGCGCAGCTCCGGGTCGCGAATGGCCAGGCCCGCGCGGGACCCGCTTTTATATGGGGTCGGGGCATCGCCCCCTGGTGTCCAAGCGGGTCTCGGACCAAGGGCGAGGGCAGGAATGGTGCCTACTGGGTCTTAGAGTCCGCCCCTCTGTGTGTGCCTCTCCGAGGCGGAGAGTGGGGCGGGAGCACAGTGCTAGAGGAGAGAGGCGGTGGCGCAACGCCCACTGCCTCCTGCGCTGCAAGGCAACCCGGCCTGCGCTGAGCCCCACCCTGGCGGCGCTGTCGCCCCCGCACACACGTGGTCCGTGGCTGGGCGCCCCTCCTTTAAGCTTCCTTAAGTCACCCACTTCCAGCCAACGCTAAGGAGCCCGGGAGCATCCAGAGGCCGAGCAGGGAGGGGTAGGGGTAGCGGGTGGAGAGAAATTGTCAGTCTTGAGCTACTGTGGTGCAGACTGGTCTTAAAAGCTAGGACTAGGCCTGTCCCCAGCTGTGGATGAGAGCAGAGGAGCGGGAGGTTGGGGACTGCTTTGGACCAGCAACCTAGCGCGCACCGCCGAGTGGCGAGGTCCATAGCACTGAGATTGTGCGTCTTTATCTCTGAACTCCAGGCGACCCCACTGATTTCCAGGCAGAGCACCTCTTCCCCGCCCAGCTTCTCTACCCCGGGGTCCCACGGGATCTTCAGAGCAGGGCGCTAGGACCCAGCAGGGAGCGGAGGCGGCCGCTAACCCGGGAGCCTGGAGGACCTGGCCGGTCCGTCCGCTCTGGCTGGAAAACTTTCTTTTTAATTACGTCTCCAGGTCAGAGTGCTAGGATTGCTAGACTTAAAAGGCGGGTGCTGCTACCCTGTGTGGAGCCTCTGGTCAAGTGTTTGGGTCCCCCCTCCCGCCCCCCGGGACTGGCGGGTGGGTCCTCCGAGACACGCGGAACAGGACACTAGGGCAAGCGCGCGGGGGCGGGGAGAGGACAGGGTGTTGGAGAGAGAGCAGGGTGTGGGAGAGTGAGGAGGTGAACTTGACTCCAGGAGCGTGATCCCCAAGCGGGACCCATAGTCAGGGGCCTGAAGCCACGGTTTTCTTTCCCTACTGTCATACAGGTGGGCACTAATCTCCATAGCCCGAGTGTCCAGTTCCTGGCTATGGAGTCTGAGCACCCATTGGGAACACCCTGTCGGGTCCTTAAGATCCTCCCGCCGCCTGCAGTCTCTCAGTTGCGGGTAGGAGTTTGCCTGCACAGGCTCCCCAGCCACGTGGCGTCCGGTTCATTCTCCACCTGGATCGCGGCCGCGGAGGTCGGGGGCAGTTGGGGCCTGGTGAGCACCCGTCTCTCCTTTTTGCACCCTAAGCTGAGGCCTGACATCTTCCCGAGCCTCGTTTGTCTGCCTTCCAGGCTGGGGGGGGGTCCCTTTTTTGAGACTCCAGGGTGCGCAGGTTAAGACCCCCCTATGCAATAGCAATAGTCCTCTTAGCCCAGGAAAGGCGCTGCTATCCGCCTTGGAGGCTCAAGGAGGCGCGACTAACAACTCACTCAGTTGGGGAGGCCCTCTGTGCTTCCACTGTGGTTACAGTAAAGAACCGACCTCGTCTGGAGGACGCATCCTGTACTTTAATCAAATTCCCATTCAACGTATTCTCGGTGATTAATGGCCCAACTGCTTCATTTTCGGGCCAGAGCGCATAAACAAGATATTTTTAGCTTGATGCTTTTGAAAGGAAAGAGTAAAAAGCAGATACACTAAATAAATAACTTGGTGTGAGTGGAGCATCGCTCCCTGGGCCAGATGCGCGACCCGTTTATGTACCACGCACCTGTGGCGTGTCCCCTGGAGAGAAATCCTGAAAAGCCAAATGGGATCTTCAGCTTTCTACTAAGCTAAAAATAATGTTTGTTTGTTTGTCTTCCCCCTGAGGGGAAAGGGAACGCTGTGAGAAAGTTCCTAGCTCGGAGAGACATAAGCAGGAGGCTGACACCAGACGTATCCACGGTTGTGCTCAATTGTGCAAGCGCAGGAATTTAGGGTTGGAGGAAGCTGGAGCACAAGGAATACAGTCATCAACAAGGAAAGGTGTGAGGTGAGGGATGGGGAGTGGGGCTCCCACCCCAAACCCTGCAGCTCCTGAATAACTGACAAGATTCTTTTACCTTTCTCAGTTGGGGGGGACGACGACAGACATGTCATATTCAGTCAGCTGGTAAGAAGAGGATCATAGAGGAGACACCAAAAGAGCAGGGGCCAAGCCATCCCCATGAAATGGTCCCATGCGTTGGTGATGGAAACGGGGATTAGGGCTATAGATGATACCATGGAGACACCCAGCCCCCCCTCCAATACTGGGCTCTGGAGATGGCAGCCAGCCACTGACTTGGTCTCAGATTTCCAGCCTCTAGGGGAGTGAGGATCGACCATGTATCTTTACAGAACTCAGTTTGTAGAACCCCACAGCGGCAGACTGAAACATGAGGTGAGAAAAGCTTCCTGGAGGAGTGAACCTTGGAGGTATTTCCTGAAACAGGCAGGAATTCGCTGGAAGGTTAAGGAAGGAAAGCCTCTTTTTTTTCCCCCCTTGAAGGAGGGAACAGCAGGTGCAAAGGTGGAGAGGCTTCCGCACAGGCCCTGTGCCGGTAACAAAGGACAAGGTGTTTGACAGGCTGGAGTGTGGGCGAGCTAGGGAGGGGCCTAGATAAGACTGGATCCACAGACAGGGTTGGGTTGATGGCCAAGGCCATACTAGGTAAGGGAAAGAAGGCTTTATCTCAGAGGCATTTATCCTCTGGTGGCTGCTCTGGGTGCTTCTTTGTCCCATTTGGGTTCCTGAGAGGTCTACTCTGGCTGAAATGGAGAGGGGCTTTTATTTAGGTGAGAAACTATGGAGACTACATACCTGTAATCTCAACACTCTAGAGGCTGAGGCAGGAGGATTACAGGTTCATTGACAGTCTAGGCCACACAGAAAGAACTTGTTTCAACCTACTCCTCCAGGTATGAGGAGCTACAGAGGCCCTCTAGGACGGGCACAGAGGGCAGGACCTATTTAAGCAAGATGCCAGGCTTCTGACTGGAGTTGCCATCTTGGGACATCTCCAAGCCCCTGGAGGGCACTGGCCTGAGTTGTGGCGGAGGGAGTGTTTTTTATCCATCGTTTTTTAGTTATTGGAGAAGCTACAGTAATCACCCAGTAGATTACAAGC
Organism: Microtus ochrogaster; assembly: GCF_000317375.1. Classification (NCBI taxonomy): domain Eukaryota; kingdom Metazoa; phylum Chordata; class Mammalia; order Rodentia; family Cricetidae; genus Microtus; species Microtus ochrogaster. Next base: position 3,206,520 of record NW_004949130.1, read on the forward strand.
CCTATCTCACCAGGAGGCCCTGAGTGAATGAGGGGCTCCATTAAAATCCTAGCTGAGAGCCGGGCAGTGGTGGCGCACGCCTTTAATCCCAGCACTCGGGAGGCAGAGGCAGGTGGATCTCTTTGAGTTCGAGATCAGCCTGGTCTACAGAGTGAGTTCCAGGACAGGCTCCAAAGCCACAGAGAAACCCTGTCTCGAAAAACCAAAAAACAAAAAAAATAAAAAATAAAATCCTAGCTGAGTGACCTTAGACAAGTTACGGAATTTCTCCACGTGCCTGTTGTAGGACATGTGGAAGGATGAGGGAGAACATGCTGAGCTCCATTTGGGCATGCTGTGGATGCTGATGGATAAGACCCTCTTGCGCTGTTCTCGGCCCTGTTGGCTTCTAGTAGCATACACTGTGAGGTTCTGTTTTCTCCAGGTTCTGTCACATGGAGGAACTGACTTTGGCATGGTCAGGGGATGCCTGGTGTGGTACTGTGCCGGGTTTCTCAGCCCGATCTTAGGAAACCCATGTGAGGTTATTCTCTACCAAACACCCCAGCAGTGATTTGTCTGCTAGGAAACATAACTGTGGATGCCACATAAGATCATAATTATGCGATAGATAAAAAATATCCTGAGTTCCTGAGAATCAGTGTTTCCTGTTTCTTCTTCCCATCCACCAACTACAGCACGCGTGTGATTTCTCCTGTTGTTTGTGTTATGTTTTCCCTTGACTCCAAGCGGTGAGATAAGTAAAAGCAGACATTAGAGATTCTAGAAGAAATTCAAATCAAACTGCAGAAAAGTTTTAAAAATTCATTGTTAGTTTTGTTTAGCAAATTGAGAGAGAAGTTCTTGATACTTTTTTGCTGTAAGGCTCCTTGATGGGCCCCAGAGCTCCCATCCAGCAAGGAGCCCTGATTAAAGCAAAAGCTGGGCATGGGCACCTCTTCTTCATGTGCCTGTGTGACCAAGATCCATGGTACAAGTCGCAGCCCCCATTTCATGTTTTATTAAATTCCCACTCAGTCAGAGCTTGCTGATACGTGGCTATAATCTAAGCACTTCAGAGACAGAGGCAGGAGGATCACAGATTCTGTACACTCACCAAGAGTTGAAGACCTATGAGGCTACACAGTGTGTTTCAGGCCAGCCTGGGTTCCATAATGAGACTGCCTTAAAAAAAAGCCAGGCGGTGGTGGGGCACACCTTTAATCCCAGCACTTGGGAGGCAGAGGCAGGTGAATCTCTCTGAGTCTGAGGTCAGCCTGGTTGGTCTACAGAGCAAGTTCCAGGACAGGCTCGAAAGCTACAGAGGAACA